>NC_058024.1:26925782-27129084 GCF_019176455.1 Solea senegalensis | reverse complement strand
AGGACGTTGTTGAAACATGTTGCACAGAGGATTTGTCGCGTATGAACGCTAACACTTCTGGTTCATTGACGTGTGACTGCTGACCCGAGGTCTCAGTGAAGTCAGCTCATGCTTCAGAGCCTTTCTTCGTCTCCTGCTTCCTCCCCTCCTCCCTCTGTTCCTCCTTGACCCTCCACATCACCTCACAGATGCACTCTCTCATCCATGAGAGCCGTCACTCCAGAGTCTCTCTGCTGCTGATACTCAAGCACGCACATGTAAATGCAGCGTTGACTCATGCAGAAGTGTGAGCGGGGACCAGGAGGACACCTCGCCCACTCCACTGATGACGTCAAAGCACAGAGACATGGAGACAGACAACGTGAGGAGGACAGAAAAAGAGCTGGAGAGACAGGGATGAGGAATTCAAATAAAAGACTAAATCTAAATTATATCTTTAGGCTTTAAAAAAAAAGCCAGGTATCATAATCTATGATAGTTGTCAAAAGCAGGTACTAAACTGATACTGTTTCCTTGTAATGAAGACTCAACTGAACTAACAATGCATGTTAATTAATGTTAGGCTACATTTATTCTAACTTTACAAGGTCAAAGGTCGCTACCTTCACTAATGTCTGATTCCCAACTGTCAACAAACCTGCAATTATGTTTGAGGCCGACAAGCTGAGCACTTTCAAAGTTTATGCTCATTTTGTGAAATGTACAAGAAAGAAAATGGCAGTATCGAGTAAACCAGGTAACCATAGCAACGAGGGATGTCGGTAGATACGGGTATCAGATTAGATATCAGCCTGACCATCATAGAATATCAAACATGATTACTGATCAGTACAGGTGTGGCTGAACAGAACCAGTATCGGTGCCGAATAATAACTAGTGCAAGACTGCACTCATCCATGAGTTCTTTTGGCAAAGAACATTCAAATGTGTAATATTTACCATCATGGTCGCTGTGGTAACTTGTCTACGATCAAAGGAAGGTGAAGGTGAAGGTGACGTCTGTTTCATTTCATTCATGGGGCAGAAGTGGCTCGTTTAACGCTATATAGATAAAGCACCTCATCAATGGAGGACGTCCAGCGGCTCCTTTTTTCTTGTTTGTCTCAACAAGTCGTCGATCACAAGGGAGTGACGCTTTCCTGTCCCCCAATCGACTGACTGTCGTGGCTCTAGCTCCACCTGTACAGTACCATGACTCCGGTACTGAACAGTTGGGAGTGGTTATTTTGGTACCATTCGTAATGGAAACGCAAAAAAATGCCTACCATACCAAACGGAAGTGTTCCTCTCAGTGGAAACACAACATTACTGAGTCACCTGCCAAGTCTAAAGTCTGTCACTGGAACCATTGGACAGTTGTGCGACTAAAAGACATTAATGACACACAAAAGCCTTCGAGTTTCTGTCCTGTCTCCTGCAGCTCAGTATGCTGCTTAACGCCAGCCCATAATCAGAGTCACCGGCTCAATCAATAAACCGATGGAATCACTGAACACCACAGAGTCTTTGGCACTTTGGACAAATGAGGATTTGGGCTCCACTGGGATGTTGACGATGTGGACGTCTCAGACAGAGACATGATCTGTGTCCACACAGTGTCCTCTGCTGTTCACATGATATTTCATTCTCGTGCAGGAGCTCAGGATTCTGCTGTGCAATGCTGACCTCTACTGGCTGATGCTGGTATGAACCAGAGTTCACTCACTCATCCAAAGTCATCTCCACAGATAAAAGAGTTTTCAAACACACAAAATCCAACTGTTTGAACCTCCTCCTCCTCCTCCTCCTCCTCCTCCTCCTCCTCCTCCTCCTCCTCGTTCTGCTCCTGGATCAAAACAAGTGGCTGAGGACAGATTTAAAACAAAGGGAGGAGAAAATCAAAGAGACCTTTGAAGTGATGCACTGCCTCAACCTCACGGGTTAGAGGAGTAGATGCAGGGAGGGAGGGAGGGAGGAGGAGGAGAGGAGAGGAGAGCCTCACACACGAGTACAGAGGGATAGACTTATGAAGAAATATCACAGGACAAGATGAAGGTTCTCAAAAGCTTCTCGACAAACGTGCGGCTAGTTCCGATGCTGATCGTCAAAGGTCACGTACTTAAAAGGCAACACAACAACATGGACGTCACACATTACAACAACACAACCACGACCTTCAAACACAACATAACACAGTATCCAACCGATGAAATACACAATCAAGGGCAAAAGCAAGTGTGATACAGAAGGTTTTTGTGTGATACAAAAAATCAGGTCTGTGACTTAGTCCACGTTCTGTTCTCACACTCACGAAGGATTTTGGTTTCCACACATGTATGATGACAGATCAGGGCGGAGCCACAAACTCATGAAACTTCTGATGATCTGAAGTGAGTAACAGGACAGGACTGTGTAAAGTGGCTCCACAGCGCCCTCTAGAAACACTTCAAATAAAACAGCCACAAAAAGAGCTTTTACAAACATTTACTCCTCAAACCTGGCTGTTTCCATGACAACAGCAGACATTTACTTTAGGTTAACTGTCAATTCTAGCAACACAATCGGTTCATAAAAGTTCATATTTGTTTCAAAATAAAAGCTCCAAACTCGATATGAAATCTTTCTTTCTTTCCTTCTTTCTTTGTTTGTTTCTTTCTTTTCTTTCCTTCTTTGTTTGTTTCTTTTCTATCCTTCTTTGTTTCTTTCCTTCTTTCTTTGTTTGTTTGTTTCTTTTCTTTCCTTCTGTCTTTCTTTCTTTTTTTCTTTCTTTGTTAAATCATCTGCTGGTCCCAGATACTGATGCTGGCGGGCCAGTTTTGGCCCATGGGCCACTGCTTTAGTGCTTGTGTTTGTACAGAATATTCTAACACTCTGGAAGACGAGTCACAGGAGAGAAATCACATTAATGTAATTTAACCAAACTTTTAGTTCATTTTTATGAGCGTTTGTTTTAAATAACATGAATATAAATGTTTTAATTGTGTTTTAATTAATTTACCAAACATTTGGTTTGGGAATTATTTGTTTATCAATTAAAAAAATGATATAAAAAGGTTTAAATATGATTTATATTGTGATTTAGGTCTGACATCGTTTATCCTATGTGACGCTGGGTAAATAAATGAATAAATGAAAGAATGAACATCTCATAGAGAACCAATGACACTTACAAGAGCAATTACAACCGAGAGCAGAGAGTCCTGACGTAACACAACACCACACACACACACACACACAGTCTCCTGTTACAAAGCTGCTGTCACAGGTCGCCATCTTTACTCTTTGTTTTTGTACATCAAGCTGAAAGGTTCATCATTTGTATTAAACACAACAGACGGAGGAAGAAGATTCTCTGCAAACACACTTTTATTAAGACGACGACAACGTTTTCTCGGTCTTGTATAAAGTACCTGAAAGTGATACTTGAGTAAAAGTACAAGAATGTTACCAGAAAATGACTTTATTTTATAAGATTACTTAAGTAAAAGTTTAAACTTAAAGTTTATGACATTAGCTGTACTTAAGCATCAAAAGTAAATTCTGATATAAAATCTACTCAAGTTTCAGAAGTGAAAGTAGGAAGGTTGTGGGTTCAATTCCCGGCTCTGCTATTGTAAATGTGTCCTTGAGCAAAGACAGCCCATGTTGCAGTGTGTGAACTAAATCTGTATAGATACTCAATTTAGTTGATATTTACAATATTATTGCGATGAATGTTGAAAAATACCATTATTTGGTTCCTATTATATTCATAAAATGTTCATACATACGAACATTCGTCCATATTTATGCAGTTGTTATGTTACGGAAATAATGTTAAATTACAAAAAATGACTTACTTTACTGCAAAATCTTGCAAAAAAAATGTTACAAAAATGTGGGCTTCATTTCTTCTTATTCACTCTAATTTCATTCGTTTATCACAATTAACTGCATTTTTATCTCATTTAAAATGATGAAAGAACTTGACGTGTGGATTTATTTGAGTGATTGGATGTGCATTTAGCCCGAGGACACACACAGTGTTGACGTCACATGACCCCACAGTGCCCTTTCAAAATAAAAGTCCTCCAAATGTCAAAGACAAAACACAGCATTTGCACAAAAATCCAGGCTTAACAAAGCGTGACGACCAAAACTGCAGAGACAGAGACAGAGAGAGACAGAGACAGAGAGAGAGGACAAAGTGTCTTCATCCCTGGACACCGTCCAGAGAAGGAGCTTTACCGTCTCCATGTCATCACCCAGAAACAGCTTCAGTGATAAATCTGCTCAAGTCTCTATTGTGTGAACTGACAACCAATGGTTCCTTCTTTCTTTTTTGTTTGTTTGTTTGTTTCTTTCCTTCTTTCCTTCTTTGTTTGTTTGTTTGTTTGTTTGTTTCTTTCTTTCTTTCTGCCGCTCCACCTCAGATTTTGCCCGTGTTCAGCGAGGAAACTCTCCGGCCGTCATTCATGCCCCCGGCCCCCTCTGACACGGCCATTATTTGCCTCCAGGCCGTCTTGTTAACACAGTGAATAGCCGCAAGTCGGCCTGTGTCATGCAGATTAGCCCGGGTTACCGGGGGGACAGACGTCAACAAGCCATTCAGTTCAAACTCAACCTCGCTCTCCCTCTGGTTCTGCTGCAGGAACTCGTCACTTCTTCTGTTAACCGACTAAAGTTTCACTTTAAGTCCTTTAACTTTAAGTCCTGCTGCACACAAATGGCAGCTTTGTCCAGCGTTGGCTGAACCTGAACTCAACCTGCTGCCATAGAATTGAATTTACCGTGTGCCCTTTCCTCCAGGAAGTCAGAGTATAAATAGCAAAATGTCAAGAGCTCATGACATAAATCCTGTCCAGTCTGATTCACTTCTGCGCCGATGCTAAACCACATTAACCGACAGGTCAAGTGTAGCCTTCCAGAGACGCGGGGCGGGTCATATGATCGCGATCAGAGAGGAAACTCACACTCTGTGCTCGTGTAATAAGACTGGTAATGAGGCTCATTAGCACGAGGGAAATCAATCGAGCCTAAGGCGAGGATGAATTATTCAGGAGAGGCTTGTTGTGCGAGGAGTATCTGCTCTCGGAGTCAAACTCAGGTTACTCTGAGTTACCCTCGCTCACTCCCTCACTCAGTCACTCACTCCCTCACTCAGTCACTCAGGCCGTTTCTCAATATCCATACTTGTGTGTACTTGTGTGTACTTGCATACTCCCGTACTTGTGAAAACGTCATCAGCCTCAGTCCAAGTGCTGTTCCAATTCTCAAGTAAGCGAACAGCGAGGACGGTTCTCAAACCCGGAAGTGTTCTCGCTCCGCCCATGTTTACCAAGTATGCATCGGAGGTGACTTAAGCATACTTGGGATGGCCATGTATCCCAGAATACATTTCGGCGGAGCATAGCAGCAGATAATAGAAATATAAATCTGAAATAAATATTTTTCTGTGTCCCGGAACAAAGTTTTAACATCATTTGAGGCGAGAAACGAGTCTTTTAGAATTCAAACATGTGGTTTGTGTATGAAGATATGATGTATTTATAGTTTGGCAGCGACGTTTGTCGGAGGTGATAAGCTCCACCTCTGCGGACGCTCTGCGCTCACTGTGCCCGGCACAGAGCAGCGTTACCTCGGCTTGTCCTGATGAAATGATCCGCTGGCTCAGACGTCGCTGTCATTACATGATCGGTGTGTGAGTGAGGACAATTATGTCCTCATTATGTCCACACACAGTGTGTGTGTGTGTGTGTGTGTGTGTGTGTGTGTGTGTGTGTGTGTGTGTGTGTAAAAACCTATCTTTATATTGTCTGATCCTGACAACTTTAAAGGGTTTTTTCAAGGTTAAGTTCAGAGGAAGGGTTAAGGTTAGACACTTATATTAGTTGTGATGGTAAAGTTCAGGGTAAGTCAGTGATGTGTCCTCACTAAGTCACAAAAACAAGTTAGTATGTGTGTGTTTTATGCTTCAAGCCCCAAAACTAAAGGCCATTTAACTTTAAACCCATTAGTGAGTGTCGTGACCTGGATGGTTTTATACAAGCATAGTTTTTTTGGCATGTATTTGGACAGTTTTTTGTATTTCAAAGCTCGTGGACAAAGACTTCAGTCACATTTTGAGTCAAACAACTTCCAGTGAGAATTCTTCAGGGGAGTGTTTCAGTTTAAGCCTGGCTGATTTTCAATAAGCAGCAGTAGAGCGGCTCCTCTCTTCAACACACTCAGGCAACTTAGTATAAAAGACTCCCTGGAGCTGGTCTCAGTGACGTCATACATTATTACAGAGGAGAAAGGAGCAGATCCTGTATGTCCTATAGGGTTATTTACAGAAGACAAACCCGGGTGGAAAGTTCACAGAATGTTGGCCTCGTCTTTGTTCTGTGAGAGCTCGCGGCTGCGCCTCAGACAAACTCTATGGTAACTTAAGTCTCCGTTATCTTAAGAATATGTTATTCTTACACAGCCATTTCTGACTGGAAACTGGTCACTATCCTGCACCAAAGTCCATAGAGAAACCAAGCGTTTTAAGCTCACGTGGAGAGAAGAGCTGCTTTACTGATGCTTTTATCACCAAGTTTTGTTCACTTGTGTCGATACAGATGTAGGTTTTCAAACAACAAAGTCACAAAATAACACATTTGAACTCAGTGAAGGAGACAACAGTGGACCAACAACTTCTATGCACCATGATTTAAAATCGCTGATGTTCACTATGGAATTTGGTGTGGGAGCGAAACAAACTTCAGTTTCTAAACAAAGACGGTCGTTTAATGGTAAAATAAAGCAGCAAACATATAAGATATAAGATATTACACATGTTAAGGTTCCCACACATGTTTGTCGCATCAAATTCAAGGACTATCCAGGACCAATTCCCCCAAATTCAAGGACCAAATGTGCTGACACAGCTTAAGATGGGAGGACAACTTGTAAGAGCTTGTCTTCGTCCATGATGGCGTCCGCTTTTATTGATTTGCAGCACAGTCTGCGTTTGGACAAGTCTCTTGGGATCTTGGTCAAAGTCAGTGGAATGTTCATTTCCCAGACATCAGGTCCTTATTTGCTCTCTCATCTTAACGTTACTCGCTCATTGTTCCGCAGGGAAATCTCACGTTGACAGCGGACCATGTCCACAACACCGTCCTAGTAATTATGACTCCATGTTTGTCCTACGTAGGCCTAATTTACATACATCAAGCAATGCAGGGCATGAAACAGTAGGTGGCGACGTAACAAACAAGGGAGACATTTTCCTAAATATCTACTTCTATTCTTTCTTGCACAAACTTTCAGTGAACCATGCTTTCTACAACCTGACCATGCTAGCTGTTATTATTATTATTATTATTATTATTATTAATAATAATAATAATTTTTATATAATAATAATATAAAAATTAATAATTGTCGAGATCTTCAGGAATGAAGATATTGGGCAACTGTCATGACTTAGAACCTTCACAGATGCTGTGTTTCAGTGTTTGAGGCTGCCAAATTGTCCAAATCTGACGAGTTTCGACAGAGTTTTGCACATTTTCTTCAAAAATGTGTTGTTCTTTTTAACGTCACCAGAGATTCAATGGATTCAGTGGGAACATACTTAGGTGATCGCCTAACATCACAGAAATCACTTTGATCCGTCAAACCCTGCAGACAGGAAGGACAAAACCTACGCTGATGAAAACAGAAGAAGACCAACAACCACTCAGGGTCACTGCAAGTGCAGCACATTCCAAAACACTTCATTACAATCACACCTTGTAAAATAAGCATGAAGAGACTTTTCAGTATTAATATTATTATATTTGCCCACAGGAAAAAAAAACAAAAACACAGGAAATTCTGAGTGAAATAGGCAAAGTTTTCTCCTCATGAACAAAAAGCCAAAGTTGGAGCAATAAAGCAGCGCCTGCCTCTTTCACTCGTCTGCGTCCACTGACGACCGTTTGTTCCAGGGAAAGTTTACTCTTTATTGTGAGACGGGCAATAAAAGCTGCATTCCTGAGCGCGGGGTTTCCAAACCGGAACCAGGTTTGGTTTTTTTTTTTGGTTTTTTTAATGGTATAAGCCCCTCCCCCTTCTGTTGTGGATCAATATCAGCTGAGAAAATAAGCGATAGATCACTCATTAGTTTAACCCTTAAACACACACTTTTAATTTCGAGAATATTTGATCCTTTTTTCATGCATATTCTGTGTATGCAGTGTTTTCATGTATTTTTCTTTTATAATAGTAAGTAATAAGACATGGTGTTTAAATGTTGTGTTCTTTTTCTATAATCTGACCTCGTAGGTCACATATAGGGGTGGAGTGGCTCAGTGGTTAAGACCGGTACCCCGTGTGCAAAAGACTACATGGTCGCAAGTTCAACTCCACCCCTAGCAGGTTGTACTCAACTCCCTTGTAAGTCGCTTTGGATAAAAGCGTCTGCTAAATGACATGTAATGTAATGTAATATTAGGGCTGAGGCGAGTATTCGATAAATCCATGATTAAATGATAACTAAATTCATTGTAAAATTAACTATTTTGATCACCGATTAATCGGTAGAGTTTGATTTTTTTAATAATTAAAACAAGCACTATGATTTTTCTTCTTCTTAAATGTGAATATTTTCTAGTTCCTCTGCTCCATTTAACAAAGAAAATCATTAAACATTAATCATTTTGTTTGTCAAAGGTTTGGTGAACACGGATTCAACTTTTTTCAGATTTTATGGACAAAACAAGTATTATAGTAATGAAGGTTTGGGTGTGGACCTCAGGTCAGAACAGTATCAGCCATGATTATGTTTCATATTTACTTTCTCCTATTTGCGCGTCAGCTAATCCTCCATGAACCGAGTCGAGCATCTTATCGTGTTGCACGATTACAAATGTAGGGTCTGTCAGTTTTTGTTTGTTTCCACAAGCTGTAAATACAGACACGCACATCACAACATGTCCATGAAGCCGCTGCTGAAGCTGCTGAAGCTGCTGAACAGTGTGACTCTGGTTATTAGACTCAGCTGATGCTGAAGAAACCAACACGTCTTTGACGGTGAATTCCTCTCACACACACACACACACACACACACACATTAGTCACACTGTTAACTCACACTAACTCAAACCACCTGCACTCCTGCAGCAGCGACACGTCTCCACAACAATATACAGTTGTGTTTTCAGCAGCATAAGCAGACGTTTATATCATCCCAGAGAAGACGTGGAGTGACAGTGGGAGCCTCGGGGCGAAGAATCCTCCCCGCCTTTACGGGAAAAACTATTATCTTAGAGTGAAGTCGCGCACATGCACACGCACACACACACGCACACGCACACAGACACACACACGCAGGCAGAACAATGGTTCCTTCACATCAGCACGCATGACTAATTCTATTCAACACAGCCGGGGCTCGGGAAAAAGTTTCCTCCTGATGCTGATATACTTGAGGAAGAAGCCATACGTGCAGCTGTTATTTACATTGTTTCACTGTATATGTAACAAAAGCAGTTTGTTGTATTTAAAGCAACTCTAAAAACAGCTTTAGATGAATAAAAAATACTTGTTCATACTGCAGTGTCAGAGAGAGTGGACATTTCTACATCACGTCCTCTCTCTGCATACAGAACCCTTTCTGGTGCTGCAGCGTAAAGACAAAGACACGTCCTACACTGCAAAGAAACCTCAAACAAGACGGAGAGAGAGTTTCACAGGCAGGAAAAAGAAACGGTCAACTGTAGCATTTGAGATCCTGCCTACTGCACCTTTAAACATACATTTGTCTATGTCACAGCGTTTGAAACTGTTTTGTAAAGAAATCTTAAAATCTTACATCAGTGTTAAAATATTTCATTCTTTATATTCATTGTTGTTGTTATGCAAAAACAAATAATGTTTTTTTAATGATTTCACAGGTTTTCACAGGTTATAATATCGTATAATATCGCAACCTGACTTATCGTTATACCATATTGTGACTTAAACATTGCTATAATGTCGTATTGTGACTTAATATTGTTATAATATTCACCACCAAACTCTAATCCTTTCTTCTTTGGGTTTAAGATAAAATCATTAAATCATCCAGAACCCTTTACTTTTTGAGTAAAGCCATTCAAAATCAAACAAATAAAATAAAAAGAATAATAATTTAACCACAACAAAAGCCTGATATTCCCTGTTCCTGCATCTTTGCAGATGGACGTACGTACGTCTTCCAGACATAAGAAACAACAACACTGTGTTTGAGTGAAGCAAATAAAAGTCCGATATCAGGTGGAGACTGAAATTCCATCATCCCACATCTGGAAAAATCTGCCTTTTCCATTAAAAGGAGCACATGAATGGAATGTTTCATCAGTTCACGTCCAGAACACAAGAGTGACTCATCATTGTCTGGACACTGGTTACATTAGTAAGTTGATGATAATTGTTTTAAATGTAAATATCATTTGATTTCAGGCCGCTCATGTTTGTCCTTGGTAGAGATGACGTATGACAAATGCTAAATATGCTCTCTGTCCGTGAAACTTAGAGTGAATAAATATCATGTTTGTTTGTGTACCTCCACTGATGCAAGACAAAGCCAGGACACTGTTCTCCACAGGTGACGCAGGGTTGTCCTCTCTGTGGCTCGTCCACACAACTCGGCTGAGGACAAACGTGAAGACAAAGTGAGGAGAAACAGCCATGTCTGCATTTGTAGATACTGAATTGAATCCATTCAAGTACATGTGGCCAATATTTCACTGTTAAGCAGTGGAATATCAGGCCAAACCGTCACAAAAAAAACGTGTGCACAATATTTAAGAGACGTCTTTGTTTAAAAAAAGAAGGTAACTTGTGTCTTAAAACTACTCTTTGACTCAGTTCATCTCTTTTTTCAGAATAAAGGCTTTGAATTCTACATGATTTTGCGGAAAAAAGCAAACAATTTATTAAAAAATCTTTTGAATTCATCTACCGTAAGTACTTTGCAATACTGTGATAGTATCGTAACCTGAATATCGTTACATCATATTGCGATATCATGACAACACCGTATTGTGATTTAAATAATATCATATTGTGACTTAAAAATGGTGATAATATGGTATTGTGACATAAATATCTAGTAGTATCATATCATGGTGATTTCCAACATACTACTAATTATCACACACTGAACCTTTAAAACACAATTTTGAATCATATTCTGTACAAATATTTCAATATAATCATCATCATCATCTTCTTCATTATTTTTGACCAATAAAATCGTGACAGTTGATGACAGTTTGCTAATTTTACACACATTTTTAAAAAAATGCCATGAAGTTGAAATTCAATATTTGAAATTCTGTTTTCAGTAAAACGTCAAATCAAACACTGTCACGCGCATTAAAGCGCGAGAACACGGCCAGACAAAAGGCACCATGGAAACAAACAAACAAACACTTTTGTGTGTGTTAAAGTTGTGTTTGTTCACTCACCGCCGTGGGGAAGTTTCTCCTCTTCAAGCTGCGGCTCAACATGACTGAAAACACGCAGTGACTCCACAGAAAACACGCAGTGACTTCCACACGGAGGAGCGTGAAGAATTACAATCCACGCGCGAACCTGGCAACTGTCCCAAAACATCAACTTCCTTCATTAATGAGTGGACCTGCGTTTCCAAGACACAAGCCCCGCCCCGTTCCCCCTCCCAGCCAATAGAAAATAGGGGAAAAAATTATTTATATATTCTTTTCTTTTTTTTAGAGGGAAAACAATAATTAAACGGAAAATGACAGAGTGAATAAAGTCCACTCTGACAAACCCTGTCATTATTTCTGAAAAGCAATGTTTTACTCTAGTTTTCACCATTTCTTTTTCTTATATAACTGACTGAGAATGATGTAAAAATGTTTTATACCAGTGGAAAATATGTTGTTGTAATAATAAGAATAAGAATAATAACAATAATTATGAAGAAATAATGAAAGAAATACAGAATAATTTGAAGAGAATAAATCACAAAATCATGATCCATATGCATGAGAACGGCAAAACAAGCAGCACTGAGCCCAAAATTAAAGGTACACTAAGTACAATTTAGCAACACCTCACCTTGCCCTATATGTAGCCTTCAGTTAGCATCAAAACACGTTTTAAACACAAGTTTTATCTTCAATTTTATCCAAATGACAAAAATAATCACCCAAGTTTTACACACTGCCCTAATTTAGTTACCGTTTTTATTAATTTATCATTCCAGCTGAGATAAAACAAGAGAGAGAGAGAGAGAAATAAATAGGGAAGATATTCTGAGTGACATTAAAAAAAAATGAAAGAAAGAAAGAAAAAGAAAAACAGCTGGAGGAAACAGGAAGTGTGAGAAAGTTTTGTCTCAAGGACAAACTGAGACCTTGTAGTGGTGGAGAGACAACACACACACACACACTGCTATCCTTTTAAGGACTTGTTCATTTAGCTCAGAGACGTCCTGTCCTCTCCTCAGAATTGTATTCTCACTCACACGATGAGGTCCACTCACTGCAATGAGGACCCGAGTCTGCAAACGTTGCTGTCCGTCAGTGTTTGTGCAGAATATTGACGTAAACGCTCCTGTATCACATAGAAAAGCAACATTTTCTTTTTTTTGATTTCTGTACACAAACACAGAGCTGCTTTAACTGCGGTTCTGCTCTCTGTCTCCCTCTTCCTCTGCCAGTGGTACTGCAGCAACACAGCAGGAGGCTGCTCTTCTTTCTTCTGCTTTTTTCTCTACTTCATTTTCCCTATCTTCAGGAACATTAAATAAAGAGTCAGAGCTTCTCTGTGTGTTTTTGGGAGCCGGTACAGTTACTCACGAGTGAACGGTTAAAGGTCTATTTTTACAGTGTTTGAGGAGAGAGTTAGGTTAACTGTGGTGTTATTAAATTAAAATAAACCATTTCTCCACACATTAAAATGAATAAACAATGGTAATTGTATACTGTATTATTATGCAAATGTAAATATATATGTGCAGTATATTTTCTGTATTTGGCTCTTTTTATAACATCATTAAATCATAAATCATACTTTTCATTTATGACACGTAAAATGAAAGACATGTACAAACAGGTTCATTCATAATCATTTATGGTCAAACGTCTATGTACATTCACATAACAAAAGGTACAAATAAATATTGCATATAAAATAAAGCATATGCAAAAGTAGACACTTTTACTGTGTGTGAGTAAAAACATTAAGATAAAGACACTTAAATAGTACAGTAATCCCTTCATTTCCTGTGTGACACCTGAGAACTCTGAGCTGAACGACATTCACCGTGAGTGAAGTGCGTTTCCCTTTTTTTCCATTTGTGACTCGTTTTCATACTCGTGTAGTTGCAGATAAAAATGAATTCCCTTTGGCTGACGTGTGCACATTAACACACAAAAGTTAACACACAACAACTTCATTAAGACAAATAATGGCTTCTTAATCAAAGTGTCATCCACATCATACTACTCTACATGTTATTCAGGTATTTAAAAAAATGTAAATAATGATTTAAGTTTGCGTCTCTTTAAGAAAAAAATAAATGTTGAAAACACACGCAAAAATTTACATATCGTACAACAAACACACAACAGTACCCTGATATTTTCACAAACAACAACAACAACAACAACAACAACGACAAGTCGTAACACTCAAAACAGGAGAATATGAGTGTGTACAGAAAAATTGCCTGAATGGCAAGTGATAATGATTTCTGAGTTTACATGGAAGCCCTGAAAGTGAACAGAAGGAAAATCACGGATTTCTCTGACTTTTTCAGAAAAAGGAAACTTACATTTTGTCAATTTTGTAAAAACTCACATTTTTTATTTGCCTATTTCTTTTTTTCTTTTTGGTTCTTGTAATAATGTTTTTGTTGTTTTTGACCACTGTCAAAATGTTTTTTTTTTCACAAAAGGAAGGAGAACAAAACAGATCTTCTTCAGACGAGAAGAACACAGGCGAGAAAACATGTGTGATTGACAGCTGGTATCGTCCAATAGGAGCCTGGTTGCAGGTGGCGCCACTGAGCTTTCGTTAAAATACAATATAATTGGTGTCAACCAGAAAACTCGTTAAACTTAATGCTTCACAACAGGAGTTTGTTTTTAAAAAACAGAAAAACTACGTCCATGTTTATTGACCGTCTGTGGGACAGAGTCTAACATTTGAAGAGAAGAACGTGAGGTACACGAGACGGACATCTGGACCGAAATCCCGCCGCTGTGAGTGAGAAGTGTCTCCAGGGCGGAACCAGTGCTTCATGTATACTTTATCTCCAGAGTATCAACTCTATGGAATTTTTTCCGGCGTGTTTTTCCCGAATTCTTTCAAGCTGCTGCTGATAAGACAAGCCGCCTGCTCGGTTAAATGAAGCTACGAGGCTAATGGCTCTCTGCTACCTGAGCGATCTCCAGAGGAATCTGAGTCTCTCTGAAGTCTGCCAACGTAATCTCTGCATTTCTTCTGACCCACAAACTTCTAGTTGTGAGTCAACAATGATTGTGTGTGTGACTATGGGTGTGTTGCAGATGTGGTTGTCATGGAAATAACAACTGGTTCTTTCCTGGTTTGAGTGATTTCTTTGCAGCTGAACCTAGTGCACCACAGTTAAAGGTGCAGTAGGCAGGATTTATTTTTGGCACTATTGATCAAAACATATCTTTGGCTAGCCATCGTTAGCCAATGTTAGCAATACCACTCGATAACGGAAACAGCGTAAAAACAAAAACAGCGTAGCAACACGTCACGCTTTAGAAAAAAGAACAGGACTGTGTGTACGACTGATTTAATGTGAAACGCAAAAAATCACAAGCGCTAAAACAGCAAATGTCGCAGTGTTTGTACGAGTGGCAGCCATTTTGGAATACCGTGCCAGGTAAGGTTTGTAAGGTGCTCCGATTTTGGAAATCCGCCCCCTCAACTGGGAAAATCCAACTTCCGACCACAACCGGAACGCACCATCATTCTAATGCTAGAGAATCAAAATGATTACATTTATACAATTTATATACAAAGTACCAGAACACGTAGGAGGGATTATTGTCCGACATAAACAGTAAATATGTTTGTTATACGTATAAATTGCTTCAAAATTATAATGATTTGGTTTCATATATTTATTTTTATGTACTTTAGGCGAGGGCCTTACTTTACGGAGCTGACATCTTGTGCCACCATGTTTCTACAGGAGCCTGAATGGACAAACTGCAAACTAAGATAAACCACCGTAGTTCCCTGACGAGCTGAGGAACACAGGGATCGGTCTCACCATTATACGTCACTAAATTTACTGTCCCCTTAATTTAGAACACTGTACAGCTCCCGAGTTACAGCCTGGAAACAGATACGCCGAGCCTGAATCAACAACAACAACAACAACAACAACAACAACAACAACAACAACAACAGCGACGTGTGACTGACAGGGTGGATGCATTCCCAGCAACTGTTTGTAAAAACTTCTCGTTAGTGGAAATCGAATAAAAACAAAAAATACATTCAGTTAAAAACAAAGAGCTGCTTATGACAGAACAGTGTAGTGCAGTAGTCCACAAAACCTCCTCACTGCATGAAAACCAGACATCATATAATCCATAATCTGTAACACATGCAGTGTGGACACAGACCATCGCTGTCCACGAGACGAGACACGTTCATTTACATCACAATACAAGTAAAATAAATAAGAAGACTTGTAATCCTGATATGTACAGTACTTACACCAGAGTCATTTACATTCTACACAGTGTGGTTGGAGGTCACGTGACGGACGGGGTCCGAGCTGCGGTTTGGTCGTAGCACCCAAAGAGGAGGTGACGTTGTTGCACGTGGCGAAGAAGAAGAAGAAGAAGAAGAAGAAAAAGAAGAAGATCTGCTGAGATGAACAGGAAGTGAAATCTGGAGGGAAACATGTAAACAGTTGAGGTGTCACGGGTCAGGGTTTCTACATCCTGTATTTGATTGACAGTGTGTTGGATTGTTTATGGTTTTTTGGTTTTACGGTGTTAGTCTTTTTCCACAGCCACAGGCAGACTGGAGCCAGAGGACGGGGTACATTTCCCACAGTAGCCTCCACACATTCCTGACACTCTGCTGCCATCCTGTGGACACACGAGGAATCACAAGGGTTACATGAGACTGCAACAACAGGAGGTTTTGTCAGTGTTTTGTAGGTATTTGTGGGGTTTTTTTGTCTTTGAAAACATTCCCCGGTCATTAATAATCTAATCTTCGAGTGTAATAAATGTCATATTAAAGGAAAAATCCAGGAAAAATCTTCAATAGCAGAGAACTGCTGCACTAACGTAGACAAAGTGACTTATTTATCACTGACTAAAACCACGACGACGTGTATAAAGTACCTAAAATGTATTTTACTTGAGTAAAAGTACAAGTATGTTGGTCCTGTATGAAAATATGAACATTTTGGGATGGGGTTCTGAGGATGGTGGGGGAAATTTTTGGATATAATATTCTTGATGACCCCAGGTAGATGTTCCTTGAACTGATACCAGATGGGGTAATAGCTAAAGACGATGTGTATCTGGTCAAGATCCTATCCCTTGCGGCTAAGACAGCCATTACAAGAAGTTGGCTGAAAACTGAACCACCTGCACTGAGCCACTGGCTAGATATTGTTGAAGAAATTCGATCAATGGAACAAATGACAAATGAGTTATGTATTGCAAGATGGACACAATGGCACCTTTATGCAAGATAGTAGTGTCTTCCCCCTGTATTTGTGTTTTGTTCTTGTTTTATTGAATGAAAAATAAAGTTAACAAGAAAAAAAAAAAAAAAGTACAAATATGATACCAGAAAATGACTTTGGTCGAAGTCGAAGTCACTTTTTATAATATTACTTAAGTCAAAGTCTTTAAGTATGTGATACTGGAAGGTTGTGGGTTCATTTCCCGTGTCCTTGAACAAAGACACTGGAAAACACAGCCCGTGGCCAAGTGGAAAGGGAACTTGACTTGTAACCAGAGGGTCACCGGTTCAGATCCCCACCTGGCCAAAAAGGGCTGGGGTACCCCTGAGCAAGGTATCATGCTCCCGCTACTCAGTGTGGCAGCCCACTGCTCCTAATTCTAGGATGGGTCAAAATGCAGAAGAATACTTTCCCTAAGGGGATTACTAAAAAAAAACATTAAAGTATTTGTATTTTGTTACGTTCAAACATATATACAGAGGCTATAAGAATATATATATATAATATAAGAGTGTCTTATATCCCTTTCTTTCCAGCACAAACGCAGGTGTGAGAGTGTGAGGACATCTCGGGACAGTGTATGTCCACCACAGGCTCCGGGTACCTGTGATTTTCGCACATCAGCCACAGCGTAGTTTCCCTGTGAGATCCACGAAGTCTCCGCCGTCACCTTCAAACCGGTCCCTGAGAGGTTGATTCTGAACTGACCCTGAAAAATCATTCAAAAAACACACTCATGAGGAAAAACGAGCACTCATGAGGAGAATATAAATAACAGCTGTTGTCATGCTCACCTGCGGACAGTTGGCGGCGCTGTAACAGTCTCCAGCTGTGGCGAACGGAACGCTCTTTCCCTCTCGGGTGAAAGCAAACTGCCAGTCTGTCGCTGAGGAGACAAAACAAACACGAGGACAATGACGTCACAGTCGTTCCTGGAAATCACAACCTTGAACTCTGTTGCTACAAGACTGATTTTAAAGGGAGCAAAGACGCTCACTGACAACAACAGGCTCATCTATGTGTATATATATATATATATATATATATACATGTATATACATATATACACATGTATATACATGTATATACATATATCATCATCACTTTATGTTGGTCGTGTATCTTATCACGAGACTTTGTGTCACTTTGTGTCACAAGTCTCTCCCCTCACATCGAGCTGTTGATCAACTGCTTGTGTTTTATTTACCACTTTGGTTTTTGACATCCTCTCTTCAGATTAACCTAAGAGTCGTCAATTTAACAACAAGCAGTAGTTTACGTAACACACTGATTTTCTCTGTGGACTTTGGTGCAGGAGAGTAAAGTGTGTCAGTACCTCGTACAAGCACACACACTATATATATATATATTCAATTCAATTTTATTTGTGTATATGTATATATATATATATATATATATATACATGTATATATATATATATATACATGTATATATATATATAAAATAAAAGCCTGAACCCCTTTAGGTCTGGACTTGGTTTCAGGGTCAGTCTAAAGGGAGTACCGTGTAATTCCATCTACTTAGAGCAGTTTAATCCCTGAAGCCTTGTAATTGGGATTGTTGTGTTTGAACAAACCTCGACGACATCTTGATCCAATTAACTCTCGTCATCATCGCGACAAAAGAAAGAGTTAAGTTTAGTTAGGACTGTGTGTGTGTGTGTGTGTCACTCACTGATGATGATCATGTTGTCGATGTCCAGTCTGACTTTAGAGAAAGTTGTGATTCCTGCAGATGTGTAATCTCTGCGACAGTCACAGTCTGATCTTCTGGATCCGTTCGCTGGACACTGAGTGGGGTCGTTTAACCTGACACACACACACACACACACACACACACACACACACACACACACACGCACACACACACACACACACGCGCACACACAGACGCACACACACACACACACGCACACACACACACACGCACACACACACACACGCCAAGACACACACACACGCACACGCGCACACACACCACACAGTCGTTTTTTTACCCTTCCATGAATTTCATCATGTGTGGATCACAGAGAGCAGTTTTTCATTTTGAGAGAATTATTTCTTCATTTCACGCTGACATTTTCAAATACTTTGCCCTTAAAGGGATAATTCCTGTTTTTTTTAGTGTAGAACTCTGTCAGCCTGTGATTTTCTCCTTTAGACGTGAGTTTGATACGGACTTTTAAGGGAAGATACTTTTTATTATGGAACTATTGGATTTGATCATTTTCAGTGCTACTGAATAAATACTAATGTTCATTGGTTTCTATCTAGTTATATTTTTCATTTCATTTCATTTCAATCTTTATTTACTTCTAACCATAAATTTACATTAAAGCAAAGTTCTTCAAAAGATAAGTTGTTTTTTAAGACTTTATATATATTTTTTTTTTTCTAAAAAGCTCAGTTTTTACTTTGGAATAAACTAAATAATAATAAAGTAAATAAAGTAATTGAATTAACTTACGACACAATAATACAATCAGTGTTAGTTAACTTTAAATAAAGATTATTGTTTATTCATTAATGATATAACGTCCCAGACAATAATGTACGAGAGTGAGAAATACCTGAAGCCAAAGATCTCTGAGAAATTCTCGCCTTCTCCCGTCGTCAAGGTGACAAACTCATGAGGAGAGTCTGTCTGCATCCCTGCACAGTACACCTGAGGAGGAGGTGCAAGAGGGGGAGGTGCAAGAGGAGGGGGGAGAGAAATGGAATTTGTGTGAAGAAAACATACAGATCAGAAAAGCACAAAAACTGTCAAATCTGTTTGGTCCTGAATCTTTGGAAACACAAGGAGGAAAAAACAGATTTCAAACTTAGCTGCTAAAATAACGTCACAGCACACAGAGGTCGTTGAGACACTTCTACCTTCATCTGTGACTATTTTAAAAGTTAGTATTTTTAAAGTTAGCCTCAGAGGCAGCAACAGAGCTAAAAACCATGATTCTCTTCATGGACTTTGGTGCAGGAGAGTGACACTTTCACAAATTCAGGTAACAAGGCAAAATAAACCGACATACAGTACATTATTCTTAAGACTCATGTGAGGGTGAACGTTTTGTTAATAAAAAAACGAGCTGACATTTTACAGAACATCGTACATAAGAAATCACGTCCGTGTCGTGTGAAATGTCACAGAATAAACTGAGATTATTAAAATGTACCTTGAGTGTTTTTCCTTGAATGTTGAGAAAGTGTTCGCCGTCTGTGAGCGGGCCGCCGTTCCTGCTCTGGACGTCCTGACAGCTGGACGGCAAATGGCCTTAAAGACACGCGGGGAAAGTAGAATGAAATACACAACCATTTAAACTAGAGAGACATGAGACATTCCTGCGCTGCACACAGCAAGTATGTCAAAACACACGCAGGCAAAACACAAAAAAACGCCCATGAAAAGTTTCAGAAGTGAAACACTTAGGACACGGCCCCTAAATTTAAGTGGAAAATAAACACTTCTCGTCTCTGCTGCTGTATACACACAAACGCTCAGATGATGGTTTTGCAGATGAGGGACGCAGGTCACAAAAAGACCAAATTCAGGGACTTTTCAAGGACGTTCCAGGACAAATCCCCTCAAATTCAAGGACTTAATGTGCTTAAGATGGGAGAGGGCAACTTGTAAGAGCTTGTCTTCGTCCATGATGGTGTCCACTTTTATTGATTTGTGATTGTCCTTGGGATCTTGGTCAAAGTCAGTCTTTGTCATTTGTCTGTTTTTTTTAAATTCACAAACTTTCAAGGATTTCAAGGACCCACGGAAATCCTGACAACAAACAAGGTTACGCATTAGAAATAGGTTTAATGGTGATGTATAGAAAAAGATCTGACTGTTAAGTTAAGTTAAGTGTAAAAAAATGACTAAACTAAAAGAGTCTTTGATGTCTCGTCTCACTGTCGGCGAGTAAATACTCTTCATCTTTGATGTTTTTCCTCTAACATCATCAATATTTCACTGAAGGTCTGATCTCTGGTTTCTTCTCAGAACTCACAGCTTGGGTTTCTGCAGACTTTTGTGCCGTCCGGCTTCGTGTCCGGAGAACAAGTATCGCTCTCTTGACCGTCTGTGGACACACACCGCACCGTCCTCTCTGTGACGCCGTCCCCACAGCTCACTGAACACTGGAGGGAAAGAAGAGACCGGACACCAGCTGTGACTGTGTGGAAATAATCATGTTTTGATTTGGTTTATTGAAAATCAAACTTTTTAAATCAAGTTTATACAGTCAATGACTTTTAATTATATGAACAACATATATATATATATATATATAGATACATATATATATATATATATATATATATATACATATATACATGTATATATATATATATATGAATCAATATGAACCACAGGAGAACCTAGGGAAGAACCTTCAGAGAATGTTTTCCATAACTAAAAGGTAACATTCTGGGAAGAAGAAATTCTTAGCTGGATTTGAATCAGTTAATCACAGATTAATAATAATTCTAATATTCAAATATTTTTACTAATATTATTACTTCTGCTTGAATGTAACAGCAGAGAAAGTTGTTCAAAGATTCATCTGAAAGCGACTTTCTGGATTTATTTTCCATTGAAAGCTTGAGAGTTGAATAAAAAGATTTTAGACAAAACCAGGGTTCATTTTTCTCTTTGATTTGCACAGAGAAAAAGATCAACTGCAGAAAACTCTTTGAAAAAGTTATTTTTAAGAAATAAAAGCATTATATTTAAAGGGGACATATTATGCAAAATCAACTTTTTAACCATTTTAATACTGATATTTGGGACTCTGGGGGCCCTACCAGTCACGGAAAGTGTGGAAAAACAATACTCAGTCATGTTTTCGTGGTTCCGCTTAGTGTAAGTATAGGCCATAAAACACTCCTGATAAATGATTGGACGGCATCACGGCTGCATGGACTCACTCACCGCTCCCCAGGTTCCAACCCTCCACACCCGTGTGGGCCGGCACGGTTCCAGGCTACATGGCACGTAGCTCTCAGGAGGAGTCCCGGGGCAGTTGGACAGAGACTGATGTCCGTACTCATAGTTGTCGTTCTCCACATGCACCTCGCTGCAGGAGATCAGACGCTGGCGGTAACCTTGGCCACAGCTGGCTGAGCACTGGAGTCAATCACAAATCACAGGCTATTCTACCACACGGCTGATCTCTGTCATTCACACATCACTGGGTTCAAAGTTTTATCTTTGCAGACTCTCATAACTGTTATGACCATCATGATATTCAGGCCGTCTCGATTTATTTTGATTTCATAGCTGTAGAATTGTCAAAAATATGTTCAATGGGTGAGTTCTTCTGCTTCCTTTTCACAAGATAACTTTTACTTTCGTTATTCAACTGTCCAGGTATTACTTAATCTTGTCTGTAATGACACCTAATGACAAGGATGGACCACAGGATGGACCACAGGATGGACCACAAGGATGGACCACAGGATGGACCACAAGGATGGACCACAGGATGGACCACATGGACCACAGGATGGACCACAGGATGGACCACAAGGATGGACCAAGGATGGTTGGACCACAGGATGGACCACAGGATGGACCACAGGATGGACCACAAGGATGGACCACAAGGATGGACCACAAGGATGGACCACAGGATGGACCACAAGGATGGACCACAGGATGGACCACAGGATGGACCACAAGGATGGACCACAGGATGTACCACAGGATGGACCACAGGATGGTAACGGAAACGTTAAAGTGCAACCAAAACTAAACATCTGAAGAACTCTACCAACGAAGCGAGCCGAGAGCTGAGAAGAAGCCATATCTCCGGTGTTTATAAAAGGGGGAGGAGTCACAGACAATAAGACTTACTTTGATTGGACAAAAGAGTGAACTGGTGATGCAAGCGTGGTACAATGCTGTGTTCACACAAAAAACGCAAATTTGCATTTTTGTGCCACATCATCAGCCAGTCGACCCAAACTCCAAATGCTAGCGTCGTCGACTTCTGATCATTTTCTACTCCATTTTGAGCAGAGTCTGGTTCGTATGCGGCGTGATCCGGAGAAATCTCGACGCTCTCAACGCAAATTCTTTACCAAAGTTGAAAACTTTCTCCTTGAGCGTTGAAGCGAACGCCGCGTCCCGGTGCACCGTGTGCACAACTCGTGTCAAATCCAATTCACACCGGACACGATTCTTTCCATCGCTACAAACCCATCGCATCTGTCGCGCTTGCAGGACCATTTTGTACATTTAGTGACACAATGGGCACTCTTACTCTTGTGGAAACGTCGGCAGAGAAGAAACCGCCGTGATCCGTAAACACCATACGCGGCTGGACACATTGCGAGCTTCACCGTTTACGCCGAGAACTCCGTATCGCGCCAATGCGTCCGGTGGCAACATTTGAGTGCAGTAGCACTCAAGTTTGACCAGAGGGGGCAGTGGAGACACTGATTTTTATCACAAGATGTATATTTTCTATACTCTCACACTATACACACTATACTTCGCTAGATTCACAGCTACACTGGTTTACACCTGAAGACAGAAGCATTCATTTCTCTTTCTCTCACCTCAGTCCATTCCCCTGTGATCCAGATGTGATCGCAGGCGTGTGTGTTGCAGGTTTCGATCTTTGGAGGTCTGATCCGGTTCACGCAGTACATCTCATGGACTTCCTGCTGGTTGTGGTCCACACACTGCAGGGTTCGCCGCCTGTGGCCCGAACCACACGACTTACTGCACTGGAGAGGGGGAAACCAGTTAGGAGAAAGTGATAATGGCTCTTTGTGTGAGACACACAGAAGCTTGAAAACATGGCTGCCAATAAGAGAAATTAGGGGGGGAAAAGATTTAAGACACTCAACCGATAAAATCTCCACTTGTTAGGGTCTACAACATCTTGTTCACGACTTTATCTCATTGTGTTTTCTGACTGGAAACTGGGGTTTGTAAATGGTGCACTCTCCCACACCAAAGTCCATTAAGAAAAGCAGCATTTGAAGCTGGTCTAATGCTGCCTCGGTTTGTAAGTCTGCGTCACTGAGGTCAGTCTTAAAAGAAAGAAGTCATAAAATAACACATAAGAAGTTAGTGACGGAGGCAGCCGTGGATCAACAACACCTGTGAGCTGTGGTGTAAAATCGTTGATTTTCTCTTTGGTCTTTGGTGTGGGAGAGTGACTGGTTTCCAAAGCGACACAAACTCTAGTTTCCAGTCAGAAAAGACTGTGTTATTAAGTCTGCTTAAGTCTTTGAAATCTTAAGAATGTGTTTATCCTGTCTTTTAAACTGAAGTTTGTGTCATTTCTTACTCACAGGATTAAAATCCTTTGACAAAATCTCTGTTTTTACGGTTATTTTAAAAGCAAAAGCATGATTCATGGCGTCATTATTGCAGAGTGCTACAGTGGAGTGTATTTAAATGTGTGTTCATATTTCAACTGCTTCATCAGAAGAATTCAGTTTAGTTCCAGGTCTTATTGTCTCGTCTGTGTGACAGCTGAACTGAAGTTCATCTCCAACATTCATCAACCTTAAAAAACTCAGTGTTTCCCTCCCCAGCTCTTATCTACTGCTCTGACATAATGAAGGTTGTGTGTTCACTCGAAAAACACCAAAACCACATGGAGAACTTTGTCCACTTTAAAGTAATAGTTTTGCTTTTAGAAGATGTATTGACTGATGTCTTGAGATAATGTATGTTATGATTTGGCGCTATACAAATCAAATTGAATTGAATTGAATGTCTTGAGTATGTTTACAGCTTGATCTCACTGTTAAACAGCCAGTTTGTGTCACTTTGTAAACCACTTATTCTCCCGCACCAAAGTCCATTGAGCAAATCTACATTTTGAGCTCACAGGGACTGAGGAGCTGCTGGTCTACTGCTGCCTCGTTTGTGAAGTGAAACAAAACAAAGGATTTGAACACACATTTGCACTGACTGACGGAGGCAGCAGTGGATTAACAGCTCCTGCGTGCTGTGATGTTAAATCTTCTGCATGGACTTTGGTGCGGGAGAGTGACACAAACTTCAGCTCCTGTTGTTATGAAGCTGTAAACCTCCCGGCGAACACTTTACGAGGTGAGCCTGTTGTTAAGCAGCTAAAATCTGTTTTTCCCTGGTTTCCCCTCTGACAGCCATGTTTTCGGTGATAAAGTTTATGATTTCTTAGAACGGGAGCATCTGCAGCGTGATAGCTTTTCTCCACAGGTGATCAGACTCCTCGTCTCCCAGCACATATATCCTCCCACATACCCCTTAACTACAATCTAATCCCCACGGTTTTGCACTTAAAATAGACACTTAAGAGGCCCTTTGTGTCCCAGTAATGTCTGCTCTAACACTTTGTGGACATGCACCATACTTTTAAGTTTAGATTTTTTTTAAACTACATTTTGTTATACTTATTTATGCAATTACATCATATAATAAAGACATGTTGAGTGAAAATGGGAAATGTTTGTAAATGCTCACTCTCTCACACCAAAGTCCATTGAGAAAATCAGCGTTTTAAGCCTGTGGCAACACAGGAGCTGCTGGTCTACTGCTGTCGTGTTTGATCATTTTGTGTCACTCAATCATGTAAAAATGATTCATTTAAAACCCAGGAATGACTAAATAACACTACTGGAGAAAACAGAGGATCAGCGACTCCTGTGTGCTGGGAAGTCTCTATGGACTTTGGTTTCTAAACTCTGGTGTCTAACCATGAAATAAAGTGTCAAACATATTATTAACAAACTGTTAACACTACTGACTTAAGTAGGTGCAGATGAATTCACTTTAAATCCAAATACAGGATTTCAAACTAGCAGGAGTGAACAGTAGATTCAAGCATGAAATAAAAAAAACACATTGTCCAAAGAGCTGAACGATTCCTTTAAAGGCCAAAGCATTAGGGCTAATAACACTTGACATCGCAGGTATTACGACATCCAAGTGTGGAGTGTAAGTCATGGAACAGGCTCAGAGAGAAGCTCAGTCCCAGCTGCTCTTCATCGCTCTTCAAACATGCTGACACTGTAGAGGCTCTATTAGGACAAGGTTTCTTTCCTTTTCTGAGACCTTACTAACTCAATGTTGACATATAACCACTCACTTCCTGTGTCACCGGGTGACACCAGATTTAAAACACAGAGAAAATCAAGTTCCAAAGTACAGTTTCTTTCATTAAAGTCATTAAACACACATGAACTGCAGTGAAGTCCTCCTGCTGTTACACAGAGCAGGAAACTCCTCATTCTTCTCCTCACTAATTACACTCAGGATTCAGGAAAGACTTTTCATGCTGATCAGTGACCCACACTCAACCGCACTGGAACACAAGAACAAGGACGAGGACAAGGAGAAGGACAAGGAGAAGAAGAAGGACAAGGAGAAGGAGAAGGACAAGGAGAAGAAGAAGAAGAAGGACAAGGAGAAGAAGAAGAAGAGACTCCTGCTGCAGCTGCGTAGCCTCAGGCTGACAGAAACATTACTCAGCAGGAATGTACCACTTTAATAAAGTGCAGGTAGGACCACTACCTTATAAACTGAGCAGTAATAACATGGAATCTCCTGCAGCGTCATCTAAAAACTGTGGTGTCCAAACTTATTTGCATATTATTATTATTATTGTTATTTTTCAAAAAAACCCCAACAAGATAGATAGATTTAAACATTCGACCTAGAACTAAGTTTAGTATAATCTTGATTTAAGATTGTGTTTTTTTATGCATTTTGAAGTTAAAAAACATGCTTAATGAATGAACTTGAAGACCATTTATTTTGTCTCCTTGTCTCCTTGTCTCCTCGTCTCCTCTCTTCCTCTCCTCCTCCCCTCTCTGAGCCTCTGACAGATGCATCTGCTCATATTTCACTTCACCTCACATGACAGCGCAAACTCACCCCACTCTTTTCTCTCCTTCTCTCCTCCCCTCCCCTCCCCTCCTCTCCTCTCCTCTCCTCTCCTCTCCTCTCCTCCCTCCCCTCCCCTCCCCCGCCACTCTCCTTCCCTCCATCGGTAGCGGGACAGCGGACACTCTGCCCGTCGGCAGGTCTGGCTGCTCGTGGGCCTCGAGCGCTGGGAGCAGCCGCTCTGGTGTGAACGTCGGCGCTCGCCGTTGTGACAGAAGACGTCTCTGCGCTGGACTCCGTCTCCACATGAAGCCGAACACTGAGAGGACACAGGTCAGGACAGGGGTTTAAACACTTTTACTTTTCATGATGTCTCTAATTTGTTTCCGTCTGAAAGGATATTAAACACATGAATCACCTTTTTTTAGGCTGAAGCTAAAGCTAACTGGGACACTTTTATTTTTATATGTTGAATCATTTGTTTACAGACATTTTCTCATTTCTGCAACAAAAGGACCCAATAAATAAATAGAATGTCAAACTATCTCACGAATAATAACTTACTAACTGGAAATAGTGACTTGTATTTAAGAAACGACGATCCCAGAATAATGACTTTATTGTCTTGAAATTGAAATTGTTTTGTTTAGTTGTGGCTGTTTTAAAATCAGAATTTTCACGTACTGTCTCAAATTTGGATTTATCTAGAAATTGCAACTTACAACACTTGTCTTACATTTTCAAATTTGGATTTTTCAGATTTCTTACTTAATACGTCCACATTTTGACTTACTCTCAAGAAATGTATCTCAGACTTTTAACGTTAACATTTCAGAATTCCAATTTACTACTTTATATAATATAATATATAATACTTTTTAAGTTAAGTTTTGACTCACTCTGTCAAAACTTTATTATCTCAAAATTGTGACTTACTACAACGAAATATTTGACAAACTCCTAAAACAATTTGATTTACTATCTCGAAATTCCAACATACAATTTTAAATATTTGACTTACATTCTCAAATTTGATTTACTATACTATAAAATTCTTTCTGACTTAATATTTCAAAGTTTTGACTTTTCATCTCCAGATTTGTTTTATTAGTGAAGAACAGTGAATAACTGGTTTTGTCTGTCTGTTAGTTTGTCTGTCTGTCTGTCTGTTTGTGTTTCCACACTTGCACTTGCCAACATGACCAACAGAGGCCGACAGAGGCTTGTTGCGTGAATGGGGTGAAGTCAATCCTCTCTGATTGCCTTGTTATTTCAGAATTCCAATTACTACAACATTTTTGATCTGGCTCTTGATCTATCTCAAAATTCTGACTTAAGACTGCAAAATATTTGACGTAGCCCTAAAATAATTCGTTTACTATCTCGAAATTCTAACTTACATTTTGAAATATTTGTCACAATTTGATTGACTATCCTAAAATTCTGCTTTCATTTTGCAAACTTTTAACTGACTGTCTTAAGATGTGTTTCATTATTTCAAAATTCCAACTTAGTACAACATTTTTGACATACGCTCTAAAAAATATTAATTACGGCCTCAAAATTGTGACTTACAACTTGAAACATTTGACATCTCAAAATGTTATTTAGTATCTGAAATTTCAGTCTTTCTACTGCAATACTCCATTCCAATTTACAACATTTGAACTGACCATTTAAAGATTTATTTTATTATTTCAACTTATGACAAAAATGTTGTTGTACACTCTAAAAAAATGTGAAATGCCACTTAAGAATTCTGACTTACACCTTGAAATGGTATTAATTAATTATCTCAAAATTCTGACTTACGACGAAATATTTGACTAAAACATTGGATTCACTATCTAGAAATTTCAACTTCCAACTTGAAACATTTGACAAAATGTCTTAAAATTGCGAGTTAACACCTCAACATTTTTACTTGCATTCACAAAATGTGATTTACGATCTTACGACTTGAACATGTTTACTTTCTCTCTGAAAACCTTGACTTCTTTTGTCCATTTTTGAAACATCTCATTAAATGTCGACTCACATTTTAGCTCTAAATGACATGAAATTTTCCAGTTAAAAGTGAAAACGTGACAGAGTGAATCAGAGAGCGGAGCCTAAGGAGTAAATGTCTGTGCAGCAGACGTGTTTTTGTTTCCTGCTCTGACGTAAATCACACAATTCTCTTCTCTTCTGTGTTGAATTATGTTTTTGTTTTGTTTTTGTCTCATTTCACACAGAGACGCCGCAGATGATGATGAAGATGATGATGATGATCGCACATGATGTATGTCCATGATTTATGTAGATTGTAGATGTGTGGAGAGGAACGGGAATGTGATGATGACACTGATGATGATGATGATGATGATGATGAATTATTGTTTGTGTTTTGTTACCAAACAAAAAACAACAAGAGCTCGAGTTGTTTTTCACGTTTGAGGAGCAGGAAATGATAAACATCACAACAGTGGGCTCAGTCATTTCTCCCGGCTATCGTTCTCCACGCGTGTCTGTTTTGGTTGTGTTTACCCATAATGCCCTGCATTGTAGTCTGCTTCCTGCAACCGAGACCTGCAGCACGCTTTTAGGCGGACTGGGATTTTCTTCTTTGATGCGCATCAGAGTTCGGTTGCAAAAACAAACGGGACATTTCGAGCAGACAAACGAGGGTTTGATGAAGAAGGAGCGGCTGTGAACGCACCCTGAAAACATGCAGGACCAGGTTTGGAAAACCCTGCTCTATCGTTCACTGGTGTGAAGTCACGATATTTCTGTAGCACATGTAGCTAACACCGTCTGGCCGACGTGAGCCAGGTCCACGTTTATCGTTCAAAACCGTCCCACATTGACCTGGACTGTCCCGTATGCTCTGTCGCAGTCTGACACTCAGAACCTCAGACTTCTGTGCTGCAGCTGCTTCAGTTTAGTGGCTTTTTTCAGCCACGACACATAAAACGCAGTCAGGTCGACCCGCAGATGTTCTCACACATGTGCAACCTGATAAGCATTAAAGAGGAATGAGAGGCGCTGAGTCTGGCAGCGCCAGAACGAGCTCGGCACAGAGACGAGATGAGACGAGACGAGACGAGAGAAGATGAGACAAGACGAGACGAGACAAGATGAGAGAAGATGAGACAAGACGAGACGAGAGAGACGACGAGAGGAGACGAGAAGATGAGACAAGACGACGAGACAAGATGAGAGAAGATGAGACAAGACGAGAGACAAGATGAGAGAAGATGAGACAAGACGAGACGAGACGAGAGGAGACGAGAGAAGACGAGACGAGACGAGAGGAGACGAGAGAAGACGAGACGAGACGAGAGGAGACGAGAGAAGACGAGACAAGACGAGAGGACAGGGTTTTATATTCCGGGTCATAGAGTCCTACCTCTCCCCAGTCACCAGTCTTCCACTTGGGGCAGCGTCCGCCTCGGCAGCGCCGGTGCTTGCCGGGTTTGGCGGACAGGTGCTGGCAGTTCTCCTCCGGGACCGGGCGGCCGGACCCGGTCACGCAGCTCACCTTACGGGTTTTGAAGCCTCTGCCGCAGGAGGCCGAGCACTGAAAACACGTGAGGAGAAGAAGAGCGAGGTAAGCAGTGAGGTATGTTTGTGTTTCCACAGGATAATTATGCAAAATGACATTCATGAGACATTAATATTCAGCCAGTTTTGAATCAAACAATGAAATAAAGCACAATTTGAAGAACAGTTACTAAACATGTTGACATTGTCTTTTCTGTAACAGTTAAAATTGAGATTTGTTTTCCACTAAAAGTGACGTGTGAACGTTTGAACAGCCTTTTTTTTAAATTGTTCCAGGAAACTAGAGCAGCAAAGTTTCAGCACGAGTGCACAGATGCATGAATAAGTAGAGATTAGTAAACAAAAGTCATCCAGTGTGTAAATCTGTGACCGTAGAGACACTCGTTTCCAAGCAATAAAGCAATAAATCATAGCACAGTTTCCAGCAGTTTAAGGCATTAACGAAGCCAATGAATGAGTGAGAGGCTTCGCTTTTGTTTCATTTTGATTTATTTATCAGGTAAATGTCACTTTTGTATGACATTGTAAAAAAAAAGGATTAAGCTGATGTGTCGCTCCGCGTGGAGACGACAGTCCAATGGCAGAGCCAGTCTCATCCGCCCGGCACAACTTTGTTTCACGTCCGGGTTCAACGAGTTAGTGAGAGACTAACTCAGTGTGACGGGGCGCACACACACACACACACACACACACACAGTGACACACACAGTGACACACACAGTGACACACACAGTGACACACACACACAGCAGTGTTACAGGAGCTGCTTTGTGCTCGGATCATCAAAGAGCGCGTTTGCATGTGACGATGGATGAGAAGCGACAGACTCCGAGTTGAAAGAGTGTGTGGCCCGACATGTGGTGCTGAGCCTGGTCCTGGTCCTGGTCCTGATCCTGATCCTGGTCCTGGTCCTGGTCCTGGTCCTGATCGGTGGACTCGGAACATGTCATGTTCACGAAGTAGAAGAAGCGATAATAATAAAAAAAAGATTGTTGTTTATTGCATTTGCTCGTGTTTGTGTTTCTGTCGACCAATAAAGACAAAAATGATGATTCTCTTTTAGTTTGTGCTTAAAATACAGACAATTAATATCTAATGTTATGCTTTTATGTGAATAAAAAACATAACCCTAACCCGTTTCTACAAATAAGTGGATAAATGCATTAAATTCATTAATCTGGTATTAAAATGTGTTAAATAACGGCTTCTTTTTTTTAAATTATTCTCTGAATGCCACAATAACACCATTCAAAACCAAGAAAACAACACTTAATGTAGATATTCTAACTTTTTTCATGAGACAATAAAAACCCTCAGTAAAAGATGCTATTTTGTCCATAAATGTCTAAAAAAAAACTTTTAAGAGTCTTAAATTTGACCGACGAGCGACATTTGTGCTAATGCCACTGTAACTAGTGAATGAAATAACATATTTATCATATTATTGTACAGAAAACCCCAGATTAACACATTTAAATCACTAAAGGAAAGCATTAAGTCAGTTTAAACAAAACCCAGTGTGTTTTATTAGAACATGATTAAAACACATTAACTGTGCCCTGAAGATGTGAACATCTACACACACACACCTGATCTTAAGCTTTATTTTTATTAACAAATAAACTAAAATGCAATGTAACCGTTCAAACTGTAATTTTTAACCAAATTTTCTAAACATTTGCTGCATTTGCTTACAAAAAAGCAGCGGATGGATGGATGGATGGATGGATGGATAGATGGATGGATGGATAGATGGATAGATAGATAGGTGCTATGACTGCTACTCCAGTTATGTTCACCTGCATGAAACACAGAAGCTAGAGCAACATTTTAATCACGTCATTCCTTAAAGTCGCACTCGCCGATTGTTTCCATCGCACTTTGACGTGTTTTCCTTTTATCAAAACTCCGCCCCATTGTCAGATTGTGTAAAATGCCAAGACGTGGGCTGAGAGTGGAGTGAAATGTTCTCAAAGTGACATTAAACAACATTAAAGCTCACAGTTTACTTTCAGAATAAAAGCCCCTGTGTTGACACCATGTGTTATTTCACTTCACTACATCAATGACAATGAAATCCAGCGCTCTTTTCTCATTCTCTCAGTCAGTGAAACATGTGTTTCTTTGTGTTCAAAAAACTGCGATAAATCCCTGTCTCTGTCAACGCAGACGCATCGCGGCACAATACACATTCAGTGGAATCCCGCAAAACAAACTCTGGTTTTAAAGCCTCGAGATTTTCAGTTTGACTGGCGCTCTGTCATTTCTACAAAACCAGACGTTTACAGCAGCGTCCTATTGGACGATACCAGCTGTCAATCACATATTTTCCTATAAACGGGAACATCATTTACAAAATTCATATCATATTCTACTGAAAAAGTCCTGAAATGTTGACTGAAAATGTCAAAAAAGTTCAATTTCCCATAGACTTCCATACAAATGGAGTTATTTTTTGCAAGTGGTGGAGTCGCCCCCTTGTGGCTAAATGGCTACTTGACTTCACTTTAAAAATAAAAGTGAAATAAAAAGGATGGAACATCCATTTTATTTCCAGTCTATGATTGGGTCTATTTAAAATGGATCTACAGGTAAGCTATCACTGAGACAGTCTGATGCACTTCTAGGCTTGATATTTTGAACTCTAAAAGGATTTTTAATGTTCAGAAATCAACAAATATTGTTGTTCCTTCAGTACACTTGATTTCTTGTCGTTCACCGGAGCACAAGCTGATTTGCCCTTCTTTTTACAACTACTGGTATCGCCCCCTGGTGGCTAACAGCTATCAAAAAAACACCAGCTTCCACTGTCAGTGCAGTTCTTTAAACGCTGCCTACTCAACTCCATATTACGTGTTGTGTTGTTTTATCCCAGGATCACGGGGCTGATGGAATGAGGAATCAGCCGAGGGCCCCTTCCCGGATCAAACATGACCCTTGACCCACACAGACTCCTCTGCATTGTCTGGCCGAGGCTCCTCCCTCTCTATAGAATCACCGAGCGACCCAGTGCTGGTATGCCGTCACCAGCGGAGAGACCGCATGGCAAAATAAAAAGGGCAGCTTCGCAACTTCACAGACGAACACGCGTCACAATGGGTGAAATATCCCAGGGCGCGTATTTACCTTCGGGGGAAGGAGCTTTGAACTTGCGACACAGACGGTAAAGGGGCGGAGTCACAGCACAGAGGTCAGCAGAGGCCCTGACTGCTAAAAATAACAGAGGTCACTCACGGTGTGGAGGAATGTTTCAGAAGCTTTTCCATTTTTGTTTGGACTAAACAATAAAGGCACATTTTGTTCTCGACAAAGCCAGCGTTTCCAATGTTTTTGGGGCATCATTTTGCATTTTATTCAACAATTTATTAGAGCTTTGAAACAAGACGCGGCATGAACACATGAGTTAATACTGAAATATAAACTCCTACGCTCTCATGCAGTCATTCCAGGAGGAGATTTTTGACTCGACAGATAAATTCAATATTAATGTGAATATGTTTTAATTGTTTTCTTAATAAAACTGTGTAAAATAAGGTTGTTTTGAATTACCAAACACACCTAGGAACAAATAGGTTTGACAGAAATGGCAGTAAAATCACCAAAAAACATTAAATCCCCTAAATAAATTATAATTTAATAATTTATGCAGTGAAAAAACCTGATCAATTTAGTTTGAATTGACTTGAAATCATGATTGAAACAGCTTTCATTTATTTTGTGTTTTCCCTTTTAAAACTTGGCTCAGAATATTGAACAATCAACTAGAATTACTAAATTGCAGCCTTTGTGATTTTTTTTGCATATTAGTTTGTTTAAAATTCGGGATTTTACAATTGACGTCAAGTTGTTCAGCCCTAACGTTGTGTTTAATAAACATTATATGATGAATTTTGTTTATATTCCCCCTCTTTTCAGGGTCCAAGCGCACAAGGTGCGGATGCAAGGAGTTCTTCTTCTTATAATTGTCATCATCATCATCATTTTTCCTCAAATAAAATTGCATTTCTCAGGACCTGAACATACCCCAAAGCTCCGATTTTGGGGATTTTTCGGTGAAAAAGTGTTGAAAATTGGAAGTGGGAGGGGCTAATGAAAATGAAAAAAGAGCTTTCATTAGGTGATGTTTCACATGGCGCACATGTTGATCACGTCAGGACGGTCCAAAAAGTCAACGAGGACTTTGCCGTAAGTCCTGCAGGAAGGCGGCCATCTTGGGTTGAACTTTGGCTTTGAATTTTGATTCTGGTGAATTTGACCGTGAGTTCAAATGAAGGAAGAAAAGCCTTTGATGGTACCTCTACTTCACTTTTAATCGTAACCTTTTCTGGAAATGAACAGGAAATCCAACATATCCATATAAAAAAACAACAACAACAAAACAACCTTAAATACTGACATAATAACATTGTAAATGAAGTAACAATAAATACAAGTAATTACATAAATATACAGAAAATCTTCTTGAAACACAGACTAATACTGCCATTGTGTTGAATAAGAGACAAACAATTGACTCATTTCACGAGCCTGCTGCTGCTGCTGCCGCTGCTGCCGCTGCTGCTGCGTTTACACTGAACTGAGATTTACCAGGAGAGGTCGGGACCACAAGTTCAGTTAAAAATGAGGAATTATAGGACGTTCTGCGTGGATTCACTGCTCTACGTTCACTGATTCTGAGCCGTGATCGGTTTGTTTTAGTGGAGTTCATGTGTGAGTTGCTCTGATTTGGTAAATGATGGGTTAAAAAAAAAGAAAAGAAAAAGTACTCACTGCTGCGTTAACAGGCCGTTAAAATAAGTTGTGATGTCAATACATCGCAACTCACACAAGACATTTATGACCAGGAAGAGTGGACTGGGCCGTCAGATCATTCTGGATCAGTTCTTACTGCCTTTAAAGGTTCAATATGCAACGTTCTGCAGGAAATATGAGTTACAGTATGTACGATGTGACGTCACATTCCCGTTATCGATCCTGATTTAGGAGCCATTTACGTTTGAGAACCATGGAAAATCTGGAGCCAAAGTCTTTAGAAATTTCCCGTGTTACGTTTTATGACGTTGTGATTAAGCAGCAACAGACAGAGCGTCCAGGTAAAGGTGATTCTGAGGATTTACCTCCGAAGAAAGTTTGGTCTTTGGTCTTTGGCTAAAATGGCTTCAGAGAAAGAAAGAGTGTTAGACCAGAGTTGATGTATATAGTTCTAGAAGCCTGCCAGCTAGCCCATTTCCTCCTACTCTCATACGCAACTTAAAGCAGAAATCTGCCACATTTTTACCCTAAAGTTGTGTTTCCACCGAGTGCAACGCTTCAGTTTGGTACGGTACGCAATTTGTTTGCCTTTTCATTAGGACTAGTACCAAAATAACCCAGACAGTTCCATTTCTGGCAGCTGTTCATTGGGGTACCAGAGTAAAATGGTACAGTCCGGGTGGAGCTAGACCGTCACTACCTTTGCGATCAGTATAAATATCCCGTGAAAGTCGAGGTGAACGGCCACAGTCTGTCGTTGTTGTCGAAAACACAAGACTGACCGAGGGCTTTACGGTTCCAAATTGTACTGAACTGTGCCAAACTAAACTGTACCATGATGGAAACTCGGCATCAGAGTCATTGTGATGGTTAAATGTCTTGTTGCAGGGAGTTTGCCCCCTACTGTCTGTTAGCGGAAAACCAGCCTTGCAAGATCAGGGATGCAAAAATCCCAGTTACAAGATCATGGCTACAAGACAGCGGCATTTTAGACATTCTTCGTGGCAGCAGAGCCGGTGGAAAAAAGCAGAGAAAACGCTTGTCGGAGGAAGTGAGGAAGAGGAACCGCCGTGTAGAATGGATGCCGACCGGCATGGACGTGGCTCCGCGGCCTGTGATCAACCGGCTCCGTTGAAAACAAATGCACATGGTCAGGGAAGGTGAGGGGAAGCGGTGACAAGTTCTGACTGGAATCTACGGTTCCGTCAGGATCCGGGTTGTGGTGTTCGTACACGTGCATGAAGTGTTCAGTCAGAACATGTGCAGTGTTGTCTAATTCTCCAGAAGAAGAAGCTTCCCAATCGTTGCACGCGTCTGCTTGTCCCCTCGCCGTCCACTATCCGTCTCATCGTCCGTCTTTTCCTTTTCGTATCAGTTAATTACTCTTTTTTGGGGAATGGAAATACAGCACTAACAAAGCGGACTAGCGCGTGATCGCACCAAAACAGGAAGTCGCGATCGGATCGACTGTTTCTATGAACGATTCTGAATGAGTTCGGAATGACATTTGTTTCCGAACAAGCTGTACGGGATCAGAGTTTTGTTTGCCAATGCCAACATGAGCACGTGAGGATAAAGTGGTCGACGGTGGTTCTCACCAATAGCCGTCACACTATTGGTGCTCAAGGACTGCATATTGGACCTTTAAAAGAACGGTAACTGATGAGTGGACGACCCACAGCTGTCAACAACTTTACGCTTCATCGTCCTCCAGTTGTCGGGAGGACAGGACAGGACAGGACGCGGCAGCAGAGACTGAGGTAGACACATGAGGTTGGCTCAGAATAAGGAAGAGCCGTGGATATAAATCACTGGTAGCGCCCCCCTGTGTTATGACATTTTAACAGCACCCCCCTTTTTTCCCTAAAGGTCACTTTCATGGACATTCAAAGACAATCTTTTTTTAACTAAATCTGTGATGAGACTTCCACTGATGAGTATGAGTGGAAGAAGAAATAATAATGATAATAAAGAAAAATACACAATGTGCTTCAAATAGAAACCTAAGCGACTGTTTGATATTTATATCTCACAGTGTCTGTCTCCCTTGTTTGGCCGAAGCACCAGTGAAGTGAAGGTTATCTGAAGTTTTTCATGGCTAGTTTGACTCGTGTTTTGTTCCAAGTGAGGTATCGTTGAGCTTAGCATATTATTTACCATGTACGTACTGTAGAAATAAGAAGAAGAAAAAGAAGAAGTAGAAGCAAACATGAACTAACACAATATAAATACACTCGTATCAAGCACCTTTGGAGCAGAGAGAGAGAGAGATTCAAACCTAACGCTTTGTTTCAATCTGTGCCCAAAAAAACCCTCTGGAACAACAACAACGGCGATTAATGCTAATGTGCTAATGAACCACAAAACGCTGCGAGACACTTTATTTTACAGTTTTGTTTGTGTGCCGTCTAACTACTGACTGACGCTGGACGTTTCAGGGAGTTCTGAGTTCTTCACTCTTCACCCCGTAACAGGGTTATTAATCCATAAACTGTAAAATAAAGTGTCTGCATGGGATTAGTAACTTCTCTATAAAACCACATGTGCCTTGAGACAAGTTGAATTCTTAATACATTAAGCCATTTTCTACGATGTAAAAAATAAAGTATAAAGATGTAGAGGTAGACCGATTCATCTGCTGGGTCCATGTCTGCCATTTTCTCATAAATGGGCATTGGCTGATTTAGTATTTAATAATTGGTCAATTATTTTTGCTCTCAAACTTGATTTTTTTCATCCAATAGTTGATCATTTCAGATTCAATACAAAAACATTTCACATTCAGTTTATACATTATTTTTCATGAAAATACTGAATATAATAGTAAGGAAGAGAATTAGAGCCACACATGATTTTTTTGCTTGGAAACAAGAGGAAGATAACAATGATTTAAATCTTGTAGACTTTAATCTGCGAAAAAGATCAGTCGAATCAGTATTCTGAAGGTTTTTTATCACATCATTTTAAGTTTGAAGCGAGATTTCTTTGGAAAAAAAAAGACAAAAATCTGAGATTCAAGTTATAATTTTGATTTAAAAATCTCATAATCAGATTTTTCTCTGAGCAAAAAATTCTGTCTCGAATCAGAATTCTTGAGATTAAACTCAGAATTCTGTGGCTTTTTCCCAGAATTGTGAGATTAAAGTAAAACATAAAATTTAATATGAAGAATTCAGATTCTCATGTTAAACTCTAAACTATCTCTAAATTCTGTCATTCTTTACATTACATGTCATTTAGCAGACGCTTTTATCCAAAGCGACTTACAATGGAATTGAGTACAGTCAGCGAGGGGTGGAATCGAACTTGCGACCATGGCGATTTTCGCACATAGGGTACCGGTCTTAACCGGTCACATTTCGTGAGAACATTTGTAGATTGGAGAAACAGACCATTAGTGTTGCTCAGTAACTAAATACTCAGATTAAACACATGTTTTGTACTATTTCATATAATTAAACAGTTCTATTTTGGAGCGGGGGAAAAAAATCAGCATCATTTATCAGCCTCAGAAAAACCCACATCGGTCGACCTCTACAAACATAGTTACACAGACTAGATACAGTCCTGTGCAAGCCGGCGCTCTTTAATGTCCATAGCAGAAGACAACACTATACTGTGTAGCACCATATATTAGGAGATTAAGGGCCATTCTTTGGATAATAAAAGAACAAGGCATCATACTGTAGATTCCTGATATACAAAAACATTCATCAGTATTTGCATTTGAACAACGATTGGCTAAATGTGCGAATACAAAGAGCTAAGACACAATATAAAATAAAAAAAGTTAATGCTATATACAAAAAAGGAAAAAAATACCTTAATAAATTATATTTAAAAACAATATCTTACAAAACTAACTTTGATTGCGATACAAAGTGATCCTGAATTTTTCAAACACTAGCACACGGCTCATTAACAGTTTCTAGAAACTAGGACTGAGGAAAAAAAACAAAATAGAGTTCTTGTGGTCACAGCTGTCACTGGAACATTTGTGTAGACTTGTAGTCGAGTACTTTTGTTTTGGCGTTTTTGGCCAGTGAGAGTATCTTTGCCATTTAAGTCTTGGAGAAACATGGAGCGATCACAGGCACCAGAGGGGGAGCGGGGTTAAAGGTTAAAAAAGTATAGCAGGAGTGTGATGTCTCCAGTGCACGAGCATGGAAGGAATCCTGCCCCTTTAAGACTGTTAGAGACCACGTGAGGTTGAAAAACAAGGCATAGAATACTTATTTATGAGCGTACCGAGCTCCATGGGTCTGTGTTCCAGTGGGGGCTCGACGGGCACGGCTGAGTGTTGCACTGCTCGCGGTCCGGCGGCCTGTCGTGGATCTCGCAGCTCAGGTCGTTGAAGCGCTCGCCGTTTGGACGCTGACACACCACCAGCCTGGTCTTTATGCCGCCGCCACACGGCTTGGTGCACTGAGGAGACGCAGGAGGAGAAAAAGGCTTTACATGGACAGAAATGTGGTTTTTGAGGCCTCCGATTGATCCAATCACAAACGGACAGTGTCAAGAATGACTGTTGACACCTGGCAACAGAAAAATAAGTTTAGAGACACCGAATCGGCCACTGAATAATCACTCTACATCTAGTTGCTAGCTGGTTGTGGTTAGCTCTAGCAAAGGAGAAAGCTAGTAGAGTAACATGAACAAACACTACTACAGGTTAGAGCAAAGATTAGGTGTTTTCTAACCTGAACTTAGCGCTGTCCACTTAGGGTTGGGGTTACACTAATGTGTTGTAAAACCACTACTAAACTCAGGATTGAGTAAACCACTACTAAACTCAAGCCTTAGGAATTACTAGCTAGTCTGGGCTAATAGTCCAATAAAGTCAAAGTAATATGGAAAGTGGTTACTAGTCCTATGATGTGACAACAACAAGCTAGCTACCCAATTAGCATGTAGAGCAGAATGTAAACAGTGGCTGTGGACACCAATGCTAGCATAAAACATAGCACAGTAGTGTTTCTGTGAACCGTGTCCACACTCTGCACAGACCGCGTAGCAAAATATCTGATGGACGCGAAGCTAACTCCGGCAGTGGAGTTGCAATAGTCTGTAATATAGATTATTTGGTCACTACTGAGAATAAATATCTGTGTCATCGTACTTTGGGGTCCCCAAAACAAATTTGCAGAAATGTTATAGTTACGTGTTTAAAAATAACATGCAATAAAAAATAGTTTAATTAATGTACCAATTTTTTGTTTGCCAAATCAAAATGGTGCTGAGTTTTAAAGATATTGTAAATTAGTCGCTACATTACACACGAAAAAGTGAGTCGCCCCCCCCAATTATAGAAAGTTTGGAAAACACACTGATCTAAAAGGGTGAGCAACAGGTGTCTGTACTTTGCGTTAACGGAGCAATACCACCAGGAATCGCGGGGGCAGTACTGAGACAATTGTCCAATCAGTCACGACGTCTTACCTCTCCCCAGTTGCCATAGACCCACTGTGGACACGGGCCTGACTCGCAGGATCGCTGCTCACTTGGCCGACTGCGGTCCTCGCAGCTGCTGGCCGGGTAGCCGTTCTCATCCTGGCACACGACCACGCGCCGCTGGAAACCTCCCGCACATGTGCTGGAGCACTATTGTTAAGAGTGAGAGGACAGATGCTCAGTGTACACGAGTCCCAGAGGAGCTTTAATGTGTATTCTTTACATTTAATGCGGGCACATAAACACAGTTGCAGCGCTAAAGTCTCAGCTGCTCCTTAATAAAATCACAGTAAAATCTCGGGTAGAAATGTCAAAGGGGGATTTCCACATGCACTGTGATAAGAAGCATTCACAAATGAGTTTTCAGTTATTGTGAAAACCTTGAATTGTGACTTGAAAATGCTGTCTAGACTCACAATGTTCACTTGAACCACACATGTAGCCTTTCTGACATGTCATAAATCTATTTATTTCTCGGCAGAATGTCCGTCAGTGTGATTTCAGACATTTTAAGGGTTTAAAGAACATTTCCCAAGTATTGCAATAATACTGTGAATTGCAATTATGTTCGTCGAGATACTCGTGACATGAACTTTTCATATTATCCCATTCCTTCCCCCGCTGGCAGACACTGGTATAAAAATTGGAATACTGCACATCGTCTAGTCTAACTTTTATCATTTTTAATATTCAAATAACAATAAAAACTGTTTTTTTTAATCCAGTGAGTATTAGTGAGTATATGATATTGCCACATTGCCATGTAGAAAGTTCCTGCAGTTAGCTAACAGACCACAAAGTTGACATGGAACACGTGTGTGTCTTTGATTAAAAACTGGTTAAAAAGCAGTTTGTTAATGGTCGTATCATTGATGGGGTCTCATTTCTCCACTGGTCAAGTGTCAGAGAAAAGGTCGCTGATGCCACGTGTACAATAAGATTATCTTACTGCGCCCCAGGGTCCAGTCCGCCATTGGTGGGCTTGGCTGCGCGGCAGGAGGTTCCTGGAGCTGGAGTTTGGTGAGGACGGCAGATGTCGGTTCTCGCTGGAGCGGGACGGGCACTGGGACATGGCGCAGTCCTGCTCTGCGGCTGGACGATCATCCGGGTCACACTCGCTGGCGTTCACTTCTTGGTCGTTGATGACGCACAATACCTGCCGCGTCGTCTTCCCCTGGCCACAGGTTACCGAGCACTGAAGACACAGAGGATATCATTTATTCATTTTCTATCACTTTATCCCCCAACTTGAGGGTAGTGGGCACCGTGTGTCTCGGAGTCTAAATCAATACAAGACATAATATATCTAGAAACAGATGTGTGAAAGGACCAGATAACATGTCCACAACATGTGCTCCTTCATCAAAAATCCAAAACCCTGTGTCAAGCCCCCAGACATACTGTACGTCTCATCTCTCAGGGTTCCTGCGGCTTTTAAGAAAACCAGAATCAGACCACAAAAGAAAACCAGTCTAACTGTAAACCTCAGTGACCTCAATAACTTCCACCTCATCTGAACACTTGAAGAGAGTTGTCACAGCTCAGCTTCGCATCCACTTGCCAACAATAATTGTCTGGAACTTTTCCAATCTTTTTGGTTCCACCCACAAAAACATCATCATCCTCATTTTTCTGGAACTCTCGGCAGCATTTAACACCATTTTCCTCACACACAGCTCTGTGTATACTTTCCCTCCTAACTTGCTGAGAGTTTAAACACAACAGTACAAATGAGTGTAATTTATCCAGGAGTTCCACAGGGCTCAGTTCTGGGCCCACTTCTCTGCACTTTTTATATTCTCCCCCTTGGTGATATTTTTCTTTTGACACTATGGTTATTCATTCATTCATTCATTCATTCATTCACTCACTCACACAACTATGAATTGAATTGATATCAGAGCTTTCAAATAAAGATCAACATGAACTGGAAAATGTTTAACCAAACCTTATAGCGTACTTAAAATGTTATTTAAAATGTTTTATGTTCTTAGAGAAACTATTTGTAGAATTCATGTGTGTACAGGTATATGAATACAGTATCAATATTGATTTTCAGAACTTGTTTTTTTTTATTAATTTTACTGTACTGTTGTATAGTTAGATGAACAGATCGATAACTACTTGATTACTAAACTTTTCGATCATCAATTATTGGTTTGAGTGATTTTAACAGCTAAGACACATTTTTGGATGTGAATATTTTCTGATTTCTTTGCTCCAGATAACAAAGACATGATTAAAAGTTAATCATTTTGGTTTGTGGACAAAACAAGACATTTGAGAACATCATTATTTCCAGGTTTGACAAACACTGATAAACATTTTTCAACATTTTCTGACATTTTATGGACCAAACACCTACTCCATCAATCAGGGAAGTAAATAATCGTTAGCTGAAGCCCTAATTACTTTATTATTATTATTGTTGTTAATATCATTATCTTTATTTTGATGAGTTTATTCCTCCAGGTTCTGAAGGACCCTCCGACAGAAACTCCAGATTCCTAAACTGGTGACCTGTTATGTGTTATTCTGTTTTTGACCGCTTTTCAAACTCGGTTTGACACTCAAGTGAAATAAAATCCTATGATTTGCTGGAGACCAAAACCAGAAAAGTAACAACAAAGCAGAACAATGTTATAACTATATTTGGGTGGAACTTGATACCACTTACATTTAAATTCACCACTGCTCAGCTCAACCTTTTACAAAAGCAAAAATAACCTTTTCCAGACAGACAAAAACAAACAGAGCAAAATGCTAACTCCGTGAATTCATTCCATTCAAAACTGATGTGAAAGCGCTTCTATTCTATTCTTTTAAGAGATAGATGGCGTCTCACTGAGCTCCTCCCTCGTGGAGTCCTCTCTTGCATAAGGTGATCTATGATACTTACGTAACAGCTGTCTACACTAAAGCCTCTCCGGGGAAAACACTGTGCAGAGGTTTACAGTTCTCTGTCAAAATGTTATGGATTTCACATGATCATAGATACAGCGAGAGGCTTTCACAGACGTACAGTATGTTACAGTGTTCCTTAAATAAAGCTGTTGTTGCTGTTATTGACACGTCATGCGCATTGGATGAGACGATATACGATATTATCATACATGGTCATGGAGAATGGACACACCAACACACAGTCCTAGTGATTTATTCTAAAGTGCCACAAGGTGGCGCCTGTGTATTTCCAGTCATTTTTAATCTGTGTTATTTACAGTTATCTTAATTTATAAAGTTAACACACGAAAAATATATTTCCCCAGTTTTTCTGACATAAAACATATTATCACAGGAAAATGGGTTTTTGAAACTTTATCACTTTTATCTGCATTATTATTATGTCCTTTTTTGTAATAATAGTAACATGAATTTGTAACACAACAACTTTTATTTTTATTCTTTGGTTACTCTTTGTAATATAATTAAAGGTTTTTGTTACATTACCACATTTTGAAACCTGTTTCTGTAACATTACAACCTTTGGAAGCATTCTGGTCACAGGAGTCATTTTTTTGTAACGATAATAATGTGTTTTTGTAACCTTACAAGATTTTATAATATGTTTGTGCAACAGTACAACTTTTTTCTACTTAGGCCAAGATTTTGTAACATCACAACATTGTGAAAAAGGTTTTTGTAACATTACAACTTTCTGAAGGACTTCTGAGGTGACCAGTCATTTTTTGTAATCGTAGTAACATTACAGCATTTTATAACGTGGTAACATTTTGTAACATTACAACATTTTGTAGCATGTTTTCGTAACACCTTGTGGTTCCATAAATAAAGGATTTTTGTAACATTGGTAACATTAGTTCATCGGTTTCTGAAAATGTGCACAAATATGGACAAACATGAAGGTAGATGACTGAGAAAAGGCTCCACCCTTTTATGTTTAGGATTTATTTCTGTGTGTGTGTGTGTGTGTGTGTGTGTGTCTTCTTTAGCCTTGGGATGAACCATTTCCTTTGGGGTCAATGAGTATCTTTGGCTTGGTGGTGTGTGTGTGTGTGTGTGTGTGTGTGTGTGTGTGTGTGTGTGTGTGTGTGTGTGTGTGTGTGTGTGTGTGTGTGTGTATGGTGTGTGTGTGTGTGTGTGTGTATGTGTATGGTGACCAGACCTGCAGTCTGGCTGGACTGTATCATCAGGACTGTGATGAGAAACATCTGTAAACAAGACTGGATCCCCTCACTACAGCCCCTCACATCTCCTGCTGCACTCTTTCACTTCTCTCACACACACGCACACACACTGTGTGTATCTGAGCACAACAGAGAGAGAAGAGAGAGGAGATTTCGTCCACAACATCATCGTCAGTGAAACATCTCGTACAATTAAATGCAGCAGCATCTGTTCGCCGTCAACAGCCGACTAAAAATAAATAACAATGCAGCTATATTTGTTTTAGGTTCAGTTGTCACACTGATGTGGAAGTTATTTATTTATGAGCATTATAAAATGGACACATATCTGGTTTTTGCTGATAGTTTTAGTCTGTTTTCCTTTTCTGTGTGTGCGTTTCACTGAGGTGATTGTGATTGGCCGAGAGCCGTCACATGGTTAGAAAAGCTCTGCAAGTGCTGTCAGAAAGGAAGGAAGATTCCCTTTGTTACTTCCTTTTCCTTTTCTTCGAGCCCTTTAAATTCTTAGCCGACCTTTTTTCTGGGGGTTAATCTGGGAGTCAACAAACAGCTTCACCAAACAGTCGAGTCATTTTAAACAGCAATTCTGATTAGGAACAAAATACTCTCTGTAGTGTTAAATCTAACCGTGTTGGTGTTAATGTAATGCAAAAATAGCTCATTTTAAACAGTTTTAGTGTATTTAACCTTTTTATCCATCCATCACTTATCCGGGATGGGGTTGCGGAGTTCGTCCAACCCTGACGGGGGGGGATCCCCAGACCCTCCCAGGCCAGTGAGGAGATATATTGAATATTATGGACTATCGCCTCGGCACAGCATGGCACAGTTAAGTTGTGTTTTCACCAGCATAGTAACCTGGTACCAGGTTACTAGTACCTGCTCGGGCGAGGTTCCAGGCGCCCCGAGTAGTTACTATGCGTGATGTCGCCAGACTGCCGGCCACTGATTGGTCAGAGTGCCGTCACAGGAAGAGACGTCCCACAAGGATCAAGCCGAACAATGTCGAACTGTAGATCAGTTAAAAAGACTTAAAAACCCCCCGAAAACATGCGTTCATCTCTGAAGTCCAGATAGTGGACAGGCTTTCCTGTGATCAAAGACACTTTAAAGACCATCAGGATATTCATGTTTCTCTCTCTATAAGTGCGGGTTAGGGTGCGATGTCAGGGTCTGGATCTGGACTACGCTCCGCCATTTTATTGATCTTGGATATAAACGGCTGTGTTGAAATAAATAATTCCTGCAGAAGGAGGAAAAAAGACGACGTGAAGACTTCTCTTACCACTGTCCACTCCAGCACTTTCCACTGTCCACAGGCCACTGCTGAGCACACTTCTCTGGCGGGAGGTTTTGGGAGGTGAGCGCAGGCCGCCTCCTCTGCCACGCCGCCCTGGTTGTCGCGGCAACTCACGTAGCGCATCCTTGTACCTTTGCCGCAGCTGGCCGTGCACTGGTGTGAGGAAAGAGAGCAGGTGAGGATACTGTACGTTCACATGCATGTGTGTTTACATGTGTTTGTTTATAACACTGACCTTGAGAGGTTCAAAACCTGTGGCTTGCGGGACCTACAGTCTATTTCTTGCGGCCCACCACTTCAGATCAATTTAAATAGTCCATTTTTTGTTATTTATAGATTAATTTTCCATCATAAATGTGTTTTTTTTTTCTTTTAGCAAATATCCTTTACAAATGTGTTACAACGCACGGATTGTTGCTTACAGATTACATCAATGGACACAATATTAACGGAAACAACTCTCATTTATTGTAGCTGTAAACAAATGTCATTAATGTCATTAACAAAATCCCTAATTATCAGTCAAATAGAAAAGAATACTCTGTACAGACCTCCAAAAATGAAGTTCAAACTCGTAATTTGTTCAATTAATTCAGAATATCATTCCATATAAATTGCAAACATGTTGTTTTTGTGTTTTAAGGTCTGTGTAATACTCTCAGTGCTCTGTGGCTCCCAGGTTGTTTGGGTTTGCTCAAATATTTTAAATTTGTATGCAACAAGCATTAAAGCTGACATGACTAACAGCAGTCTGTGTATAAAGTCTCTTAAATGTGATACTTTTAGAGTAAAAGTACAAGTAGGATACCAGAAAATGACTTAAAGTTTATGACATTTACTGTACTTAAGTATCAAAATTAGTTTTCTGATATAAAATGTACTTAAGTTTTAGGAGTAAAAGTGGTGGATAAGTGGTGGGATGAGTTGCCTTTCAACTGGAAGGTTGTGGGTTCAATTTCTGGCTCTGCTCGTCTATAGGTGTCCTTGAGCAAAGACACTGAAGCCCATGTTGAAGTGTGTGAATGTGTAAAAGCAGCTCATCAAGACTAGAAAAGCCATATATGAATACAGACCATAATACCAACTCTTCTTCTTCTGATTTTATTTGGTAGTAACGAGTAACAAGGAGAGATGGAGGAAAAGTTGCTAGAAATATAAATAAGGTGAATTTGGTACTTCAGTACGGTAACAAAGTATTTGTACTTGGTTACATTTACAACACTGACTAACAGTGAGAGTGATAAAAGAAAATAACCAAGTTGTTTGTCATGTAATGTGTATTTGAACTTGATGTTTGAATCAAAGAGTGGGAAAAAAAAACCAACCTGAGTCCAGGAACCAAACCGCCACTGGGTTTTGTGACTCAGGTCGGAGGGGACTTTGGTTCCGGGGGGGACAGGGTGGCTGCTGGGACACTGAGCCAGTTCACAGTCCTGAGTGAGGAAGGAAGATCATTATTAAGTGAATATATAGTTACTGTATATCCATCCTCCGACCACTACAACACACAAACATCATAAACAACATTAATGGATCTATGTTCCTTCAGCTCCACGTTTGGGAGCGGTCGTGTTTCCCCTTCAGCCCCTCCCCCTCACCCCCACGTTATCAAAACAACACGAACATGTCAGTTCAAACTATGGATTGTGTCCGTGAGCCACTCAGCATAAAGTCCTGATCCCTGTCATAACAGGTCACAGTGGAGTGGTATTCACGGCTCCAATGCCCACGCTGGCGTGGTCATAGACCCCGCCTCCAAATCCCTAATCCACCCCACTTTTCTCCCTCATCTCCCCATTGCCCTCTGGTGCCCTCTGACCCCCAGTGTCCAGGAATGAGGCCTTTAATCAGGTCACACAGGATCTGAGCAGGCTCCACATTCCACACGCTGCCAACCTTAGAGCAACAAACTTGGCTCATGGGCGGCGCGCGAAGCAGCTCTGCACACGTCACGCTCAGTCACTCATTCATTAATCAAAGAATCCGAACAAATTTTAAAAATTGAATACAGTATTAATGTAGAAATATAAATAAAATAATGCTGTTTTATAGCATATTTTCTGTGATTTACACATGGAACCTATTATATACATGAATACAAAATATTAAATAAAACCCATGCCATGAAAGGTATGTAGAAGAAAGACATTTCTGTGTGTTTACTGATAAAATTACACCCAAACGCTACAGGAAGGTGACCATTTTGGATCCAAAAGCCAGGTTCTGGTTCTGTCAGTGATTTCTTCTTCTGTTAAGAGGGAGTTTTTTCTCTCCACTGATGCCTAGTGTTTGCTCATTGTGTGAACTGATCTCTGCTCTCCTTGATGTTGTCTATGTACAGAGCCTTGAGATAATGTATGTTATGGTTTGGCGCTATACAAGACACACATGTGTTTTACACAGTTACATTCTGGGTCAAAAATCAATTCCTGTGATGTAAATGACTACATTTTAGGGTAAAGACATGTTTTTAAGGTTAGACTGAGGTCGGGGTTGAGATTAGACCAGTAGTAATGATGGTTAAGGTTAGATTAAGTCTCCAGTAAATGAATGTAAATCAAAGCAATGTCCTCTGAAGTCATGGAAATCAGTTCATGATATTGCATCAAATAGTGATGCAATATTTGATTTTGTTGCTAGCAATAGAAACTCAAGTTAACTTTGGTATCACCAACGACCGAGGGCTGATTTTCTACTTTTTCTCTAACATACAGTATATACTGTAACACATGAGGAGAAAGTCTGCATTTTCTTTACAGGGACTTGAGGAAAAGTCACGGTGACGCGTAAACAAAGAGACACAGATGGACGTAAGACGGCGTCTTTCTTACCTGGGTGTCTGTGGGTCGAGTGGCGGCGTTACATTCGGTGTCATCCATGACGGCGCCATAAGAACCGACCACACACTTCACCGCTCTCGTCTGGTAGCCGGGACCACACGAGGTCGTGCACTGGGTTCAAAAGAGGAGAGCGAGGGAAAAAAAGAAAAAGAAGAAGAAGAAGAAGAAGAAACATGAGCAACAAGTGAGACACAAAAAGACACAGACAGCTCCTCAGAGACATGAAAGCAAAACCTCCAAACACAAACAAACCAAACAACTGTAAACCAGGCTTCATTTCTCCTCCTCCGCTCCACTCACAAACAAACAACCTGAGATCCAAACATCCAGCAAATAAATATTATCCCAAAAATCATCAAGTGAAGCTGACAAACACGCCATTGTCCTTATTTCCACTGTGGTCCAGTGAGAGGCGACTGCGCGGCGTTCTCTTCTGCCTCGCTGCCTCCAGTGAAACGAGGTCAAACTTGTGTGGCGGCGACTTCAGCTGACATTTGGACACGTTTCATTAAACCACTTCAAATCTACCCTTAAACACGGGAACGTCCTCTGATCCTCTGAGCGCTGAATATCTGACATCTGACTGAGCCATTGTTTGGAAAATTATTATTATTCACTGCGTCATTGATTTAAAAAGTGTGAGAGTGATTTTTTTCCATCAAAATTCTGAGAATACTTTGAAAGTCTGAGATTAAAGTCAGAATTCTCATTTTTGAAGACAAAATAATTCAGAAACAATATCAGTCAAATTGCATTTTCATTTGTAATTTACTGTAAAAAGTCAGTGACTATTTTTCACTGTATCATGGATTTCAAAAATTCTGAACTTAAGTCGTAATTATGACCTTTTTTCCCCCCTCAGAATTCTGAGAATAAACTTCTTAGATTAAAGTCAGAATTCTAAGATTAATGTCAGAATGATGATTTATGAAGCCAAAAGAAAAGAATTCTGACATTAATCTCATTATTCAGACTTTTTTTTTTTCCATCGGAATTCTGAATCACTGTCTCATGGATTTAAACATTTGTGAAATTATCCAAAAATTCTTAGATTAAAGTCAGGATTCTAACCTTTGAAGCAAAAACATCTCAATCAAATTGCTGTTTAATTAGTGATGTAGTGTATAACGTCATTTTTTTTATTATTAATAAAAATTGTGAGATTTAAGTCAGAGTTTTCTTCCCCCCAGAATTCTGAGATTTCACGGCAGAATGTTTGACTTTATTCTTGGAATTCTGGCTTACATACAGTATATTTTCTTTATATATGTCCACTGTGTCCAGAGAGACGACTGACCTGTCCCCAGGGTCCGACCTGCCAGGACGCACACTCCTGCTGCTGACACGTCTGCACAGACTCGGGCTTAGACGAGCTGCAGAAGCGATCGTCCAGACGGTCCTCGCCGAACTGACACCACGTCTGCCGGTGCTTGTAGCCTTTCCCACACGTCACCAGGCACTGGTGGACGCAAGAGATTCATCATTTAAAGTAAACTTACGTCACATGAACATAAAAAGGCACGTTTCGACAGAATCCTCACTTCAAAGAGTAAACAAAAGCCTCTTACATGAAACCCTTGAACCCTCAAACGTATAGCAGTGTTTAGATCTCATGTTGCCTGGCAACAGTCTCACACTGCGCACAGGAAGTGATTCATTTTATGTCAACGCCTGCAAAACGGTTTGAATGCTTCTAGGCCCCGCCCACCCCCGCAGCGCTGCTATACGTGTAAATGGCACAACACTATCGCAATGTCCTTCATAAGAATCTCAGAATCGCTCCTGTTGGACAACACCAGCTGTAATTTATCGTCCAATTTCCTCTAAATTTGAACATGAATTACAAAAACGGACGTCATGTTGTGTTTAAGAAGAGCTGGAACTGATGGCTCTTCCATATGTTTTCACTTCCTGATCGACTTCACTGAGCAAAGCTGTGACTATATGACACAAAGACGCTGATTGTGCAGCTCAAGTGTAAAAGAAAATAAACAAGAGTTAAAAACCAAAGGAGATGATTCTGTGTGTACAGTAAAGTGTGGGTGTCGGTATTTAGTGTTTAAAACACTCCCCTCTCGCTCTCTGTCCGACAGTTGCTACAATCTTAACCCTGAAATCACACGGTTTTCACAGCGCTGGTTTTCTGTCTCCCTGACACAAAGAAACGTCGCATTGCTTTAAAGCTCTAGAATGCAACTTAAAAATATGTCACATTAAAAACCAGAAGAGCTGATAAAGGCTCCGGAGTATAGTAGTCATTTGTTTGTTTCCGTGTCTGTGGAGACACAGAGTGATCGCGACCGAATCATAACAGCTACGCTAGTGAAACTTCAGGAGCTTTAGGTTAAGGATTCAGTTTCAGTTCGATCCCATTTAAAAACATCATTTCAGTACTTTCAAGAACTGACCTCAGACCAGTCCCCAGTCTTCCACTGAGGACAGAGGAATTCATTGCAGGGTTGGACGGTCTGCTTGTCCCTTTGACTGCACTTGCTCTCGTCGCCGCCGGCCTCGGCCGCCTTCCGACAAACGGCCCCTCGGCGGCGGTTTCCGCCTCCGCAGCTCTTGGAGCACTGAGGCACAAGCGTTTGAGCGTCAGCACCAAAAATAACCATCCCTGCGCTTCTTATGTTACAATCTTACCTCTGACCAAGGCGAGTACTCCCAGCCGCCGGGGTTGCAGTCTCCATGGCAACCTTCCTTGTCGTCCGGTTTGCGCTGGCCGCTGCAGTAGCGGTCGTCGACTTTCTGGGTCTTTCCGTCTGCGCGGCTCATTTTGGCACAGTACAGCTCCAGGGTGCGATATCCCGGGCCACACTGAGCCGTGCACTCACTCTTGCGGGCCACGTGCCACCTGTAACCACAGTGATGGGTTAAAGGGACAGTTCAGGTGTGGTACTGACATATAATTAGTACCCAATCTCTCTCTCTCTCTCTCATATCCCTTTCCACTATAAAAAAAAAAAAGGCCAGTCACCGACTGAGCGGCTGGTGAAAATAGTCACACAAACCTGAGTTCACATTCAGTATTGCAGGTCTCGGTGATGACGGCGGGTCTGGCCGTACCGTGACACCTCTGGTCTGACACAACGACTCTGTCCGACTCCCTGTTGCAGAGAATCTTGCGCTTTCGCTCCCCTGTGAAGACAAAACCAGGTTTAGAACTGACTCGACTTGTGTGTCACACCTCTGTGATGCATCGCGCTAACTCCACCACCTGCAGATCCTCACTGTGAATACCAGCAGCTACGTCGACCGATTCACGCTAGCTTAACCCTGCACTAAATCCCAAAGCACCTTCTGTACAGTGGAGGGAGGAGGACATTTAAACATCATGTGCCTCAAAGTTTGGCTATCAGTAGCTCATGTTACTGGGTTTTGCAGGTCAGAGCTACGAGAGTTTAATGTGTCCCAGACTGGCGGAGAAAGCGTGTAAATCAAGAGAAAGGTGAAAGGTGCTACGGCAGTTGCATAGCTGGCCGTTGACCCGGCTGTGTGAACTCACTGCTGGTTGTTTAAAAGCAGGTCGGTGTCAAAACGTTGAGCGAGCGTTTGAGTCACGACATAGAACGGGACTTTTCGAGTGCACCTGCAATCCGCCTCTGCACTCACACACATCCACCCTGCCGTGGCAGCTTTAACGGCTCCATCTAAAGCTATGCATCGAGTATGTTAAGTCTAACCCAGGCTGTCATGTCTTTATGGGCTCAGCGGTTCCCATGCGACACCTCGCCCTGCCAACCCAGGCCGCGTGCCTCCCCCTCACCTTGGCACAGGCGGGTGCACTCCTGCCAGGGCCCATAGGCATCCCAGAAGAACTGCTGAGGTTTGTCCTCAATGGGGATGTTAAAGGAGTACCTGACGTCTGGGTTGTACAGGTTCCCCACAGACAGCACCTACGAGAAACACAAGCAGTGTTTTAACACCACAAACTATAAACATCTGCAAAAGTTTAAGTGAAAGAAGAATTCTCACGCCCTGAAAGGGAATGTTCTGGTCCTTTGAGGTGCGGTTGTACGAGTGTAAATCGACACCTGCTTCAGTTTACACTATCTTCATAATATTTCTTAGCACTTTATTTAATTGTTAGACAGCATTTTCTGGCTGGAAACTGAAGGTTGTGAACGGCTCACTCTCCCCACACCAAATCCCATAGAGAAAATCAGCGTTTTAAGCTCACAGGCACATGTGAGCTGCTGGTCTGCTGCTGCCTTGTTTTGTCAGTTTGTGTCACAGAGGTTAATCCGAGTAGATGATTTCAAACACAGACATTTGAAGTTACTGATGGAGGCGGCAGTGGACCAACAACACCTGTGTGCTGTGGCGTAAAACTGCAGATTTTCTGAATGGACTTTGGTGTGGGGGAGCGAGAGGTTCAAAAATGTGACACAAATGCTAGGAAAAGGCTATGGACAGGATTTACAGATTATATATCGTTATCTATCCGATGTCTGATGAAGTCATTTTGACCAGTATCGTATCGGCTCTGGTGAGAACCCTCATTCAACCACACTTCAAAAACTAAGCTAACACGCCACGTTCACCTGGACAGTGAGCTCCTCTTCGATGCGGTCGGTGCAGTTGATCCTCTCGATGACGTGGTCAGAGCCGCTGTACTCGATGACGGCGTTTCCCACTTTGATTTCCCTTTTGAACATGCTCACGACCAAGTCTCCGTTAAACAGGAACTCTCCGCGGCTGTTTGATACGGCTGCGGGGAGACACAACACAACGCTGACTTTACTGTGCTCCAGTGGAGCGCTGAATAAACTGAATAAATGTGAAGAGGTAAGTGCTATTAACCCAGTTCAGATTATTTGGAGTTTGGTAGTATGCTAACACTGACCTGCTTAAGTTTATGATACCATACATACATCACCATTAGAAAAGCGTTTCAGACTGGGAGCTGAAGTTTGTGTCACTTTGGAAAACCCCCCAACCTCCCTTTACCAAAGCCCATAGAGAAAATGGCTAACTCTTCATTCGGAATCATTCAGAATGCTTCATTCTGACACATCTATACGACGCACACTTAGAAAACCAGGCAGCAGATCAGCAGAATGCTGATTTCTTCTATGGACTTTGGTGCAGGAGCGTGAGCCGTTTACAAACCTCAGTTTCCAGACAGAAAAATGATGCCTGACAGTGAGATAAAGATGTGAATATGTAAATAAACTCAAGCAAGTCTAGATTATGTTAGTCTTGTGTTTGTGTCGAAACGATCACTTTAACTCGGCATCATAAAAAATAACAATTGTTTGCAGACAAATCAGAGGCTTTTTTTTTTTTTGATTTACAGTAAAGCACGTGCAGCCGTGGGGAAAACGAGTCCTCTGTTCCAGGAAAGGTCCCATCCAGAGGCATCCTGTTCTGTTTTTCACAGCCAGTTTGCTGCACTCATTCACTCCCTAATGCGATTACGGAGCTAATTTCCTGCCTTTGCTTTCCTCACCATTTCACACATTACACTAATACGCTGTGGACAGTGGCCCTCATTCCGGTAAATTCGGTCCCAGTTTGGACCCCTAATGACTGTGTCCACACACAAATGAACACAACATTAAGGATGTCAAGTGAAAACACACATTTCGGCGTCTTGAGCATCTGCACAGAGAGTCTGCGACGGTGACTGTATTTATTTAAACAGACATAATGACAGGACATATGCTGACCTTTATGGAATGGTTTGAGCTCAAATATTAGCGCGCTCAAGGCAACAAGACACAACTATATACTATACACTGTCTTGTGTAGACAGATGTATATTTACAGAACACACCTGCTGCCATTTGTAAGTAAAACTACACATATGATGGTACGGAACGCAAAGCCACCTTTAACTACTGAGCAAAAGGCTAATGAAATAAAATCTATGCATGCTCACATTGTAGATATTATCAGAACATGTTTATGCATACCAAACTACTACTACTAGAGAGTACTTCAGTATACTTCAGTTTTAGCTTGTGGGGAACCAGGAGCAGGTGGTCTACTGCGGCCTCTTTTGGTAAGTTTGCATGACTCAGTTAAATCTGAACAAGGGACTTTAAATGTCAAAGTCACAAAAGAACATATTAGAACTTCATGATGGATCAACGACTCCTGTGCACTGACTTTGGTCCCACTTTGGTGTGGGAGTCACTTTTTTCCCACAAACCTCAGTTTCCTGTTGAAAAAGGCTGCAGAACGAGAAAATAAAATGAAAAATGTGTTCTTCGGAAATCATAGACTGAAGCAGGCAGGAAATAAAATGCGTATTCAGTGGCAGCAGAGATCAAGCCCAACCTGCTCGAGCATAAGGGTTAGGGTTAGGGTTAGACACGGCTCTTACCGAGGTAGTTGTCATCCTCTGGCTTCCCTGAGTAGCTGTGTTGACGCACGTCTATATTTGTAGCACCGCTGGGTATTCGCACCACTTCGTTATAGCCTTCGAATGGAAAGGGAGAGAGAGAGGGAGTGAGTGGTTTTGTTTGAATCATAAATACACCAGACTCACGACAGCTTCACCAGTCGATTGTTGAAGGAAGCTCACCATAGCGGACAGTGTTGAAGGTTCCTGCCACAGTCTTACAGGAGGAGTTGTCACCCCCACACACGCCACATTTGTCCCTCCTGGCTTTAGAGTTCAACACGTGGTCGCAGCCGGCCTGCTGCTCAACGACGGAAAGAGAGGGAGAAAATAAAGGAGTGTCTTCTCAGTTGAAATCTAAAGTCTTTCACTTGGCTGTTCATTTATTCCTTGATGAAATCCTGATTACTCCAAGACAGAATTGAACCCACTGACCCTGAGCGAGAGTTACGCAACCAGTTATTGTGTTACACCCATCTGAAATACATTTCCTTGGAAAAACAAAAAGGCACAAGGCTGCTCCTGCTTGTAATTGACATTTTTGATTCTCTATCAAGGATGGAGAGCGGAGCTCTCAAGCACAACTGCACAGATTTGAATCCACGTGCACAAGGGAAACGGACTGAACCGCAATCTAACCAAAGCACTGTGTGTGGCTCCAATGTGTACACGCGGCGACCCACTGCTTCAAACTGATGTCCATGGTGTGTTAGTAATCAAGCTTTCAAGCTGAAAACCTATCTGTCACAGGGATTAGGGACATAAACACACAAAGCATTGAAAAAGTGCTTTTGAAAGCATTTGCAGCAGTTCCCACGCCTGAAGACTAAGAATGGACTCACACTGTGGGTCCGTGTCCACCTGCTCACCGACCGTCAGTGCAAACCACCGCGCACCAACAGTGGACAGTAGTAGTTCTACAAGTGAAGGACTGATATGAGGACATTTGCATCAAGTTGAGGCCGTGCTTATTTTAAGCAAATCAGAAGCATCCGGTGCAATTCCCTGCCTCGTGAAAAAAAAAAAACCTACAGATTTTCGATTAAACAAAAAACAAACAAAAAAAAAGGCATCAAAAGCAGCTGCGTGGCCTGTCAATCAAAGTCCTTCAGACACAGCTACGTCAACCATTTTGTCACAAAGGGCCATTTCGTGTGAACATGGCTGTCCAGGGTTGCAGTGATTGTCTTCTGCCGTGGTTGTCTGTAGCACGTGTACCACCAGTGGTACGCATGCTTCCTCTGGTGGGTATACCAGGGTAAATGATCGAGAGTGTAGAAAATGAAAGAAATACCAACAACTACGTACAACTACGTACAACTACGTACAACTACGTACAACTACTACCCTCACCTCACGCAACTCCTCACATCTGACGACTGTGAGAAATCTCATGTAGTCCTGTTTACGTTAAAGCTTTCAAAACCAGGAATTTTAAAGTAGTTTTCCTGCCATTTTGACGTCAACTTTCTCAGCACGCTGCAGCCACGCCTTTTGACGTAGAGAAAATCCTTTAATAACTTTTAATCATTAACTTGTCTAGAACATATGAACCGAGTTTGACGCGGCTAGCATGCTACGACGAGTCCGTTCAAATGTGTAGACAAGCCATCTTTTGTTTTTCCAAAATGTCCGACTTCTGGGTGGGCGGAGCTAATGGAAGTGCATTGGAAATTTGTTTGGAATCACGGGAGCAACAAGTGTACCAAGTTTGATTAAAATTGGAGCAACTTTGTGCGATTTACAGTAGATACAATAGAAAAAAAAAGCATTTGATGCAATTTTGGCCACTTTCTCTCGCCCAAAGATTCCTCAAGAAACTTTGGAGTAAGCCCGACACACTCACCAAATTTCATCCCCAAATCCGACCGTGACCATGACTTCTGGGGGCGCTACAGAGCCCTGGGGCTATGAACGAGTTTTTAATGATCTGAAGGATAACAGTAGGCTCCTCGCACTTCGTTCCAGGAGCCGTGAGCAAAAAGGTTTGAGAGCCACTGATGTCGACGAGATGTAAAATGCTGTTAAAGTTAAAAATCATTAAACAACAAAAGAAGAAGGGAAACTCACCCTACACAGGCCCTGGACACAGATGTCGTTGGTATCAGGTCCACACGGCGTGCCATCAATGACCCGGTCCCTGAGCTGATAGTAGGCCGTGCTGCCTGCCACCCTGCAGAACAGCTTACACCTGTCCTTCATCAAGACTGACGGACGAGAGACACAGACGATTCATTATTATTCTCTGTGTGTTGTTTTGTGAACGTTTACAGACAACAGACAGAGACTCACTTCCGCTGTACTTGGGCACCCAGCGAACATTAGGAGGTAGACCGTTGATGTTGAAGTGTCTGCCGTCAAAGGCGGCGCACTGCTCCTCCCTGAAGTCCTTCTTCTGCTTGGAGCAGGGCTCAGAGTTACACGAGCGGAACTTCATTCGGCGTCCGACGCAATACTGTCCCCCGTTCCTGGGCCTGAGAGTGAAATCAAACTCACATTTTAGTCTTTTCTTGTCTTTAGAGCTTCATATTTAACAAGTCACATGTCCGACTATCAGCCACTGATCTGAACAGGAAGTCTCTGGCTCAAGGAGTGTGTGAGTGATCACATGACATGGGGTTGGCTGACCAATCATAGCCTGGTCATTTTTGGGAGGCGGGAGCTAAAGTGACATTTTTTTAAGGCTACAGCCACACAGGTTTCCCACACATTGATTGACATCAAATTCATGGACTTTCCAGGACCAATTCCCTCCAAATTCAAGGAATAGAATGTGCTGACACAGCTTAAGATGGGAGGGCAACTTATAAGTCTCAACTTTACTCACTCATTGTTCTGCACGACGTCAAGAGAGAGAGACAGTGGACAGTGTCCACAACACTGCTAGTAATTATGACTCCACGTTTTGTCCGGCGTGTTCAGTTATTCCACGTACATCAAGCAACGCAGGGCGTGAAACAGTAGGTGGCGCCATAACAAACAATGGAGACTTTTAACTTAATGTCAACTTCTCTTCTTTCTTGCACAAAATTCAAGCACTTTCAATGACCCACGTCTATTTAGGAGCTGCAGGAATCATCTCTGAACTACAGACAAAGACATGTGCTGATAAAAACCAATCAGGAAGCAAAACCTTTTCCAATGTCCCAACGTGTGCTGGTGTTAGCATTGCTACCTGGACATGCTAGCACATACATATTTTCCATTTTGGTTGTTTCATCTGGATAAACCCCAGGTGGCCCCAGGTGTATGGAGAGCATCTTTAAATGAAAACAGCGTCGTGTGGACGAAGCTTGGACCGAATGAGACATTGGGGGGGAGTGGCTCAGTGGTTAAGACTGGTACCCTGTGTGCAAAAGACATCATGGTCGCAAGTTCGAATCCACCCCTGGCTGATGTACTCAATTCCATTGTAAGTCGCTTTGGATAAAAGCGTCTGCTAAATGACATGTAATGTAATGTAACATTGGACCCCAACCTCAAAATATACAACTATTAGAGGCAAAAAATATTAGCATTTAAATTCGAAATAAATACTTAGAGTATTTTCGTCTCTACGGCCTCTTAAACCAGTGGATTAGGAGGTAAGAGACTTTTCAATGTCGCCACTCAGTCAAGGAAACTCAGCGATATCTGTGTGTTTATCAGGAAACGACGGCATCTGAGAGAGCGTCTCGCTGAACTTCAACTATGCTAAGAATTCCCTTCATGGAAGTTTGATCTATGGAACATTGACTTTGGCAGCTACGACGGAGACAAGGTCCGCTGGGCGAGGGGGCTGCACACAGGTCGGTTGCACTCGCGCTCGGCGATCTTGATGCCTCCGCCGCACGTCCGTGAGCAGGTACCGAACGGGCTCCAGACTCCCCACGCCCCCTCCACAGGTGCCGTGTCCTGCTCTTTGATGATGCACACGCCGTGTTTGCAGTGCTGTAGTGCAAGAGTGAAAGGGGGAATGACAGACAGACAGACAGAGAGACAGACAGACAGACAGACAGAGAGAAAACGCATGAAATCTCATCCATAAAATTGGCAACACATCTATCTGCTCTCGCAACGCTTTGATGCTAATCTGGGATAAATTATGCAGTGGAAAGAAAAATAAAAAAAAGCAGAGTAACTGAAAAAGACGTTTCATAGCTGCGTCTGGCTGGACACGAGACAGGAAAACGTCACCGACACGCTCAATAAATACATCTCGGCTCATAACGGCGGATAATCTTACACTGTTCGACAGACAGACTCCAGATTAGGAGGCCTGAACATCAACATGTGGCTGTTTTTAGTGGCAGGAAACGCGGGGGTTTGCGGGCGAGAACGTCGCAATTAAAGGCAGCTCCGAGACGGTGGCACTTTTATTAAAGCTGACAACTGTCAGTGGTGATTTGATTGATGGGAAACTCTTCTTTTTTGTCACTGTGTCATTTTTTTGCCTTCCAATAAAAAAAGGCCTGTGGACAATTTTCTTGCTCACGAGTCAAAGCGAGTGAAAGATCAAAAACAGAGCGAAGGACGACGGTCAGATCACACGACGAGAAACATCAAACTGTGATTTTAATGCAGAAAATGTGGCGTGTGTCCTGTGAAGTGTTAAGAAGCCGACACAATTCTCTTTTATTAGTCCTAGAGCTAAAAAAACAAGTTTTCTCCATTTTAAATGGGAATTTTTCAACCCTGTCAGTGAATGAATTCTTAACCCTCACAGGTGCACCCATGGTCATTTGCCGTGGTTATAATAAACAAATCCTTATATGGACATCCTGGGGGTGTGTGTGTTTATAGGTCACATATCAGGCTTCTTATGTGTTGTTGAGTCAAAGTGACGATTCATTTTTAAAGTAGCAATAATTGTGCAGAAAGATACGTTTTCCTTTTTTCCCCTTTTTGTTCATAAAAACGAAAAGAAAAAGTGAACTTTGAACTGCGACGGATTTTAAACATTGATGTAGTTGGTTTTCATCAGATTGCCTGAACTATATTGTATGTTAGAGTACTTTTGATTTGGTTTGTTTATCTTGTTATATTCGACACTTTATTCACGATACACGGTCCACGATGCCAATAATATCGCACTACATCGATTCTGTGATGATCAATATATCGCGAGACAGCGATACGTCACGATATCTGTCAAAGTGAAGAAAACTAAAAAACATCAAAGTGAAAAGTGCGGGATTTTCTGTTTATTCACAACATAGAGGTCAAAGGTCATAAAGTGGATGGAGCGCCTCTTAAAGTAGCTTTTCTCCACCGTTATCCCGCTGTAAACTCCCTCTTCTTTGGGTCAGGTCACTAGTTTACCACAAGTTTAAACCTCATTCATTTGAGCAACGCCAGAAAGAAAGGATGACGACATATCACCAAATCAATCATCAAACAAACATTTACGTATAGTTTGTTTTTATCGCCGTATTTTCCTATTCCTCATATATAGAGAACAAAGACTTTTAGTGGAAATACGAACATCGTTAACGACCCGGCTGCCGGTCCAGACCGAGGTACTGGACCAACGTTTAAAGTTACAGTAAGTGCTAATCACATACAAACATATGAACCCAGGGTTGAAAAATCCTTTAACGTTCCCTTTAATGGGAGAGAGCATGTTTTTGAATGAGGCACTAAAGTCTGTGATATCTTACCAATATTTTTTACCATTTTATCTCACCATTAAAGAGTTTTTTATGGCTGGAAAATTGAGGTTGTAAAATAAAAAAAAAAGAAAAATCAGCGTTTTTTAAAATCTGTTTTTCCTGAAACACTTGCGTTTTAGCATCTTTAGCATTTCCACGCGACACTCACCCTTCCAGGAGCGCAGTCTGTGCCGTCTGCCCATGGCATGTGTTGGGTCCTGCATCCCTGCTGGGCGCCTTCTGGACTGGTGCACCACAGTCTGCGACACTGAGTCTACAACACACACACACACACACAGTGTTAACTCCAGATAAACTCCAGTTAATTCCAGATAAAAAATAAAAATCAGAATCATGGACTCAAATTGGCAGACAATCATTATATCACACCTTATCAAAATATGACGTGACATGAAGTCCTACGTGACCAGGCTTGTATAACGATATTTTAAGCAGATTTTAAGCAGATTTTCACAAATCTATGTGAAAGAAAATGGACATTTACTCGTGTTTCCAATTTCCATCCAATATTGTTAAGCGAGGGCTGCCATGGTAACTGCAAAAACACCACCACACATGTGTCGCCTCCTGTTCTCTACAACTGGACTCGTTTTGCCATTTTTCTCATCCTTACTTTTGATTTTCATCGGCGTACGTTTGTCCTTCTGTTAGCAACAGTTTTTAGACACATCAATCTCAATTTTGTTGTTCGCGTTCAAGTTTGGTAAGAATCTAACCCACTGATGATGTCACAAAAACTGTAAAAAATAATCTGTTTATGTGGAGTCAGACACTTTCACCCTGCAATTTAAATTTAACGTAATACGCAATATCGTAACACATCGGGATTCTTTTTTCGTGCTTTTTGTCAACGCCCTCACAAATCCTGAGATCAGGATTCCAAGATGGCTGCCACTATTACCGTTAATCGCACTTCTGCTGTATTTGTTTCACAGTAAATCAGTCGCACACAAAGTCAACGTACACATGTTGTTACACATGTTTGTGTTCATAGAGCGTTGTTAGTGACTGCTATTGCCAACAATGGCTAGCTCGAGATAAGTTTGCATTTTTTTCCGACTTCTCAACTGGAACACGGTGAACTCGGAGGTGCCATCACTCTGAGTTTATATGTAAATAGAACACAGGACGACAAAAGAAGAAAAAAGAAAGGCCCTTGTGTATGGAATTAGATTTGTGTCAACACTTTTTAAGAAGCAAATTAAATATCTATTCAACCCCTAGAAAATATCGTATTTTATTGTATATACAAAATACTAATAATAATTTTGAATGATTAAATCCATATTTTATTTGCTTCTTAAAAAGTGTTGTTTGCCTTGTGAAAATTCTCCTCCTCCTCCTGATGATTAGGTAATATTAAGGGTTCTGCTAATAAATGTCAGACTGGACCTTTAAATGTAGCTGCAGGCACATAACACCACAGACCCCGCCCCTCCCTCACAGACCCACACGAGCAACACGACAGTTGAGCTTAGCACTCACCATATAAGGGCACACCTGCGTCCCCGGCCCAAATATCAATTCACACTGTTTATTGACACTGTATATCCGTCCGGGCAGCTGCTGCGGGAGACTGTACGGCCCAGAGACGGGCTCGTCGAGCAAGCACTCGCCATATCCTGTGCTATTAAGAAATAAAAATCAAAACCACTTAAATAAAACAAGGGGAGGGGAGAGGAGAAAACAGAAGAGACACAGACAGAAGAAACACACTCAGTTCAGCCGTAGAGGTGATTTGTCTCCACATATCTGCTGTAGAGCCTCTACTGTACGCACACCGCTCTCTCTCTCTGTGTCTGTTTACTTGTATCACAGCGACACAAGTGTTTTCTGTGTGTGCGTCCAACACTAGGTGGTGTACGGTCGGGTGATAAAGGAATAAGACGTGGTTTCCTGGGTTTTCTTCATTGATAAATGAGCTTCTGAGAGAAAACAGACTTAGGCTTCATCCACACAAACTCATTTTCTAAATTGAGTACAAGCCATCAGGCTACATCCACACTACTTTGTTTTCATTTTAAAAAACAAAAGAAGAAACACTAATTCAGCTCAGGTTTCGCCTGCAGTCCACATTACCCCGCCACGAGATCAAGTTTAAAATAACTTTGTTTGAAAACTTCATGGCTGTGTTTTAGTCTGGATTGAAAAAAATGATTCACGTTGACTTCCTGACTGTTTCTTATCAGCTATAATTTCACTATGTGAAGGAAAAACTGCATTTAAACACTGACTAATAGTTTCCGCTTGTAGCCTGTGTCATAGAAAACACATCCACAACAACTGTAATGAAACGTCGTTGTGTGGATGAAGGTTGATTTACATTTAAAGAGTAAAACCTACAGACAGATAGCATGACCTCCACTCTGTGTGTTTGTGTCTGTGTGATATCATGTCTAATCATCACTATGCTGATCAAGTAGGAGACTTACGGCCTTAATGTGGAAAATATCTTTAAGATTAAAGTCTTATTTTCTCAAAAAAAAAGTCACATTTAATCTGAGAATTGTGAGAAAAAGGTTTTTTTTGTTTTTTTGTTCTCACAATTCTGAGATTAAAGTCAAAATTCTGACTGAAAACAACGGATGATAATCCTCTACGTTATGTCTTCACCGTGCCTGTTTACAACAACAACAGTGGAAAGAAGAAGAAGAGGAGGAGGAGGAGGAGGAGACTGTGACATACTCGAGGAACTCTGTGATGTACTTCCTGCTACACTTGGACCACATCCAAGGGTTTGTGTTGTAGTTGAGCGTGGGAGCCATCACGTGTTGCTGAATCTTAACTCCGTCCTCCCTACACTTGTTACTGTCGTCATGAGGCATGTTGAACCTAGCAGGGAAAGCAAAGAAAAAGAAAACATGCTTCAGGTTTTAAGAGATACCAGAGACACCAGAGTACAGACTTTAGCCACTTAAAATCATAAAATCTATACCCACAATATCATAAGAATATTGCTCCTTGAAAACATGAAGTATATATCCATTTGTAAAGTGCAAACTCTCCCACACCAAAGCCCATAGAGAAAATCAGCCATTTTACACCACAGCACACAGGATTTTTTGATCCACTCCATTATAAACTTCTACTGTGTTATTTTGTAACGTCTGTGTTTGAAATCCTTTATTTTAAATGACCTCAATGACATTAACTGACCAAACAAGGCAACCGTAGACAAGCAGCTCCTGTGTTGCAGTGAGCTAAAATCGCTGATTTTCTCAATGGACTTTGGTGCAGCAACTGAACACTTTACAAATTTAAGTTTCCAGACAGAAAAAAAGCAAACAAATGATGAAATAAAGAAGCAGACATAGATTTTATTAAGTCAGCCTTTTGTTGAGCGTTTCAAGCTGGTTCCTGACAAGGTCAACGGTCAACAACAAGTGGCTTGACATGTATTATAGTGGCTTTTTCCTCCTTCTATCACCAAAGGAATGATAGGTGAGACGTGTGGTCAAACGTGTGCTAACAAAAGTATCAAATATTAAGTGTTTTTTCCTCCAAATATGAAAGATTCTTTGATCTTTACTGTAGTCACACAGTGACAGACGACAATGAGAGTCCGTGGAAACACTTACACATGACCAAGTTCATGGGCGATGGTGAACGCGGTGCTGAGTCCGTTGTCCTCGCTGATGCTGCAGCTTCTGTACGGATCACACACTGTGCCCAACTCTGCAAGACCTGAAACCAAAAAAAACACTCCCTCAATAACATCAACGCTGTTTTCTACAGAATTAAAATAAATCCACTTACCTAAGGTGTCACATTTGTCTCGCGCTCTGCAGATGTCCTGTCTGTGATGAAAACACAGATCTTTAAAGATGAGCCAACCCAGTTAAAAAAACACAAGAATTTCTATAAATAACATAGTTTTAAATGAAGTACTGTATTGTAGTGTACGTTCAATACACGAGCCACGGTTCGGTTTTAGGGCGCAAACCGCAATATTTGGGTACATTAAATGTCTGTATATCTTCTCTATAAATAGATTCTGCATGGATTGGATTGTGAGCGCAACTATGTCCGTCTCTACCTCATCTCTCTCTTGTCTTTTCTGTCCCCCACCTCTCTGTCCTCCATTTTTCCTTTCACCCCAACCTGTCTAGGCAGATGGTCAAAAATGTTGTATTTTATCATTTGAAAATACACTTGTTCTTTGCACTCCCTCACTTGTTCTTTGTTTGTTTGTGGGCGGGCCTTAGGAAGCTGCCTGCTGATTGGCTACTGAGTTTTGGAGCGACAGCTCAATGGACCGGAAGTCGTCATGGGCTTGGAGTCGCTGTCCGTCTGGAATTCGTACCCCGTTTTCCACGTCGACATCCGACAAAATAATTGTAAATATGTAACGTTTATAATCTGACAAATCACGGAGCAAAGAACAAGCGTGTTTTCAAACAATAAAATACAATATTTCTGAATGAATCTGGTACCTGGTGATGAGGATGGCCGTGTCATGGTGGGAGTGGTGGTTGTCGTCCACAGTGTTCTGGCTCTGCTGCCAAATGCAGAAGTTCTTTAAAGTGGTCTGTGCATTAAATGAAATGGCTGGACCGTCCTAAAAAAAAAATGAAACATGAAAAGAGAAACACACACACTTAGAAAAGTCATAAGAGGAGTCATTGTGAGTGATAAGTTTCTCGTTCTCTTACCAGCTCGTCGTTTATTATGACTAACTTCACGATCACAATGTTAATCAGGTTTCCAATGCTGGGGTCCTTGTAGATGGAAGAGACCTGGGTAAAAGAAACATGCAGTCAATGTCATTTATGGTCATTTTTGGTTATACGTCAATGTTTACATTTGGACGTTTGAAGCTTATACAGTTTGATTTTGGATTTATTTGTTCTACATCTGTCAAGGTCGTTTGACTTTGTAGATTCTGTCCTTCGTTGTGTCTTGTCTGGTGTTTTATTTTGTACTTTTATATAAAGAATGTCACGTGACCGTCTAGTGTGTCACTGGACACTGAAAAAAATGTTTTTAAATTCACGAACGTTCAAGCACTTTCAATGACCCATGTCTTTTAAGAGCAATTTTCAACTAACTTTCAAGGGCCTTGACATTTTTTTTTCAACTCGAGGATTTCAAGGACCCATGAACATCCATGTCAGGAGAAATGTCAACTCCGCCTCTTTCCTGCACAAGTCAAAAGCACTTTCAATGACCCATGTCTATTTAGGGCGATTTTCAAAATGTTTCAAATCCAAAACTTTCAAGGATTTCAAGGACCCGTGGGAACCCCGTGCAGAGTCTGTGATCAAAGTTCAACAAGAGTTTCCTTCACGTAAAAACTTGTTTTTCCCGAACCCTTGGGTGAGACTTGAACATAATGCTACTTTTATGATGTAACACACACACATAAGAAGAACTTAATCCAGATGAAATATGACACACAGGATGTGTGTGTGGGTTTTTTGTTTTTTTTTCTAATCATGAATGACTTCCCTGCAGTTTTAAAGCGAGTGCTGGGAAAAATGTGCTTGATTGGAGAGAGTGAAGCTGATAACGGCCCCCAGGTCCCTGCGGAGAAGGCAGCCTCTGCCAGGAGCAGAATATAGGTCACCTCGGCCTCCCCTCTGAGGACTGTTTGCCCCAGAAGGCTGAGGAAAGCCTTTATTTGAAGTGGCGGCGAGTATGTGGTCTATGTGACATACCTGAGCTTATTTTTTGGTTTTAAACATTCATCATGCTGTCAGACAGGCTCTCCCTCCAGCTGCCCTCTCTTCTCTCCCCAACCCAACCGTTTGAAAGCGGTGTTTACCTCTGCCCTAGGCTGACCCCTTTCCCCTCCGAGAGCTAAACTACAACGCGAGCCGCCGTGCAGAACAGGTACATACATTATGTATGTGCAGGGACATCGACGCAGACAAAACACTCAGACGCCAACAACCTGGACTCTTACATGCGTCTCAATCTCTGAGCAATCAGGAAAAATTGATGATTCTTATTTATACAGGTCATTTTTCTTTTTTAATCAGTCGCAGATGGACGTTTGGAGATCTAAGACGTTTGTGACTGTGTTTACTGGAGCTGATGTCATGGAAACGTCTCAGATTTAATTACACGCTAATTAAGAGACATTTTGATTAAAAGAGCGAGCAAAACCGCAAATATTGTTTCAATACTTTCAGCTGGAGGACTCGCAGGATGGCTCAGAAGACTCAAACTCAGGCCAAAGTCCCGTCATCGTGGGTGTTTCAGGCTGATGATACTGGAGTTAACAGACACATCTTGTCTTCCTGATTTCAAATCATAGCATGTTTAATACCAAACCCATACCGAGTTGACCGTACTTCAGTTTAGAATTGTAACCAAGTTGATTCTGTGTCCTCAGCCATGATTTCTCAGCCCAAAACATCGCATGCACAACTGACGATGCCGGCAGTCCACCTCCATGTCTGTTTATATTCTTGAATCATGAGAGTTTCTGTGAGATCCCAAATCCCTGGAATCTCGTCCCTGAAATCGTAGTAAACGAAAACATTGTCACTCATCTTCTAAACCCATTCACACGCTGCCCAAGGTATGTAAACTAGCAGACCTGGGAATCAAACCCGCAACCTTTAAGTTGAAAGATGACTCACTCAACCATCACCCCAAAAGGTCTACGTACCCAACGTGGTGCTCGAACCCACGACCCTGAGATTAAGAGTCCAATGCTCTACTAACCGAGATCAGCCAGGCTACATTTTCCAAAAAATATCAATAGAAATTTTCAAGAAAAATTCCAGTAGATTATAATATTACCATTATTACATTTAGCATTAGTTAGTGCATTTCAACATTTGGGTACAAACAAGAGCTAAGGCAAGTGTTAAGCTAACAGGTGAGGTCAGTGTTGGCTGAATTTCTGTCTGACTTAGTACAACGTTAGACACCTGTGTACTACCTTACTGTTCTTTGTTATGCAGAAAAACACTGCACTCCCCGTCGGGGAATCGAACCCCGGTCTTCCGCGTGACAGGCGGAGATACTGTCCACTATACTAACGAGGACTGTGTTTGCTGATTGCTTAAATATTCACCCATTCACTCATACACTCACCCTGTCATAGACTAGCAGCCATGGGAATCATTACATTTTACATTACATGTCATTTAGCAGACGCTTTTATCCAAAGCGACTTACAATTTAATTGAGTACAATCAGCTAGGGGTGGAATCGAACTTGCGACCATTGCGACTATGATGTCTTTCGCACACAGGATACGGTCTTAACCACTGAGCCACTCCACCCCCAGACCCAAAACTTTAAGTTGGAAGACTACTCACTCTACCATCCCCCCAAAAACTGTACTCGCCCAGGGTGGGTCTCAAACCCACGACAATCGAAAATGGAAACTTTCCGCAAAATGTCCATGCGGATTATCCCAAATTGGATACTTTCCATGGGGATTAGGGGAATTAATGAGAATTTACTGGAAAAAGTTGTCTTCGATTGTTGTTTTTTGTCATAGATATTTGCATCAACTCTAGAGGTTTTAGCCAAAGATTACACGAGAATAGAACATTGCAATTTTGAAAGATTCGGTGAAGGTTCTCAGTTAGCCAGGTCAGAAACTTCTTCAGTAGTTAGTCGAGGGACAACTGGACTAACACTACACTCACGCATGTGCAGCACATTCTTCCATCACTCATCTACTAAACCCATCCACACGCTACCGGCACAGTCGTCAGGAGAAATGACTTGAGGTTTTTGACCAAGGTATGTAGACTAGCAGACCTGGGAAACAAAGCCACAACCTTTACGTTGCAAGAGTCTACGATTGAACTACCATCACCCAACGCGGGGCTCGAACCCACGACCCTGAGATCATCATCTCATGCTCTACCGGCTGAACTAGCCGGGCTACAGAACACCCACCCCTCCCAACATGTGGGAGCGGTGAAGATGACAAGATGTGACCGGGTCATTAGGGAGGGTCACCTGAGAGGCAGAGTCTGCATTTTTCCGGCTATTTTCCGATTCTGATACTTCCCAGAATTCTGGCGACACCTGTTTTCTTCAGCTACTTTCCATTGAAAGTAATGGATAAAAGAGCAGAACTTACTATGGACATCAGTGTGAGGATGTAGTGCTGCAGGTTGCCTCCGTGATGCTCCACCATTTTGTTGTCGGCCACCAGCATGACCTCCACAAAGCGTGGGTAGGAGAGGAAGCGTTTTGATCTCCTGTGAGGTCCCGAGTCGCCGCTGCTGCCGTTTGAAGGTGGAGCGCTGGCACCGCCGCCACTGCTCTGTGATCCCAGTAAATCACCGCTGGCCAGACGGGAACTCAGCGACTCCACATCGCCGAACATACCGGCGCTGACCACAGGGGCAGCAGTGGACCCGGTGGTCACGGCGGCTGCGGGCCTTCTCTGCAGCGTGTGCCTCTTCTGTCTGTGTTTGTGTCCTGCAGCGACAGAGAGACAGAGAGACAGAGACGTCAGAGGGACGGGAGTACGTGTAAATATACAACAATGCACATTGACAAACGCGATACGATCCCGTGATTGTCGCGAGGAAGTGTTTACAGGCAAACTAAACATGTGGTTTATGGCTTCAAAAAGACGGGAGGATGCATGAAGTGACTTGTCTTCCAGCCGGTTCTGTTAATATAACGCTGTTGCCTCCTTCTATCTTTTGTTTATTGTTGCTCAAAGAGAGGATTGACAAATGAACACAGAGGCTTTTTATTTTTCCCCCTCCCTTCTCTCTCTCTCTCTCTCTTTCTTTTTTTTCCCCTCCTCATTGAGAAGAAAAGGGGGCAAAGAGTTCAGACTAGGTAAACCTGGTGCTTAGCCATAAAAAAAAGCACACATACCAAAGGAAGGCAGTGCAACAACTGGGCAGCAGAACTCCTCAACACTGAGGGGAATTAAGTCTGATTTTAATCATAAAGTGCTTAACGCCACTCTTTTTTCCCTTTTCTTTTCTGTTTTTTTATTTCAAGAAATGTAGAAAGCATTGTGAGGACCACCAGCGATGCTCTAAAAACTATTTAACAGTTTCACGTCAGCATCGCTTCAAATTTACGTTGTCACGTTCACGGCTGTGGGTCTGCCTTAAACGTCCTTATCGCTGAAGGCAGAGGAAGAGCAAGAGTCAACAGGAAGTTCAGCCCGTAAACTCAGATGTGACGATACGAGGCCGAACAGCGTCCAGGATGAGGTTTTTTGTTGTTTTTTGTCCTGCGCGAGAGTTCGGAAAACGACCGAGCTGCAGTTGTGACTGTTTCTCATCAACATTTCACGTTGATAATCACACATTTACGATGACTTGAACGACTCCTTTCAAACTGAAACTTCTGAATTATTTTGACCTTCAACCTTGGATTTTGTTCTAATTCACCAATAAAAATCTTAGATTCAGTATCTGTTGATATACTGTTTTGCCTCTTCATATTTCTGTTACTTTTATTGTTTTTTGTTTTAGGCCAATAAAAACATTTAAAACCACAAATCAATTTAGTTTCTACAACTTCATCGTTTGTCACTTTTCATGATCATTCCTTATATTTTATTTTTTTTTAAATACAGCACAAATAACTGTTATTATTATTATTGTTCTTTTTGATCATTTTCTAACATTTTATGCAACAATCAACTCATAAACGTATCAAAAAAATGATATAATATAGTAAATTATAGTAGTTACTTCAGATGACTTTCATGATTAATGATATTTTACTATTCAATAAACATAATTGAGTTTTTTGTCCAAATGTTTCTATGATTTACAGTAAATAATTCTTCCTTCTCTGTGTTTCTCCTTATTTTCCTCTCCTTTCTTTGAAAATCCTCAGAACCCTGACCCGTGCAAAAGCACCAGATAAGCTACAAACTGTTCTGTACAGTAGCAGGGAACAATTACTTTAATAGCTCAATAAGCTCAGCTGCTATTACATAATCTGTTCCTGTTCAAACTGATAGCGGAGACTCTGGAGTGATGCAACGATGACGTCTGCCTACGTCTGTGGGAACTCATTTAAAGGGTCACTTCAAGAGGCACAAGCACACAACAGACGCACAACTCGGCGCATGACATGTTCTAAAATCAGCAGCCACTTTATCAGGTACACCTAATAACCAGGATGGTTGTTGGTGTAAGAAAAGCAGGTCTGGGTAATTCCAAATGTGCTGAAAGACTGGGATTATCACACAAACGCTGGCAATCATTTTGAAAACAGACTAATCTGTTGGAGGTTTTCATCAAACAAACACACGTTCTCCTAATTTCTTACTTCCTAAATGTGAATATTCTCTATGTTTCTTGTCAGTGGAGAATGACCAGACTGGTTTGAAATGGCAAAAGTAACTTAAATAGCCATCAAACACAGAAGCAGATGAGTTACAGCAGCAGAGGACAGAATCTGCCACTTTATTAGGTACATATTATACGACAACCTTCTATTCTTTTAACCTAGTAAATGGTTCAATTGAATAGCGGGGAGGATGGATGAATATTTTACAACCAGTCACTAACAACCATTGGCTTTGATGCCTGACTATAGCATGCGTTTAGGGTCATTGGCTATATTTGCCACAGTGTGTTGAGCTTAAAGGAGCAGCTATGAGGTGCATTCAATGACCCTCAGAAACGTCATAACTTCCACAAACACACAAGCAGCCCACTAAACCAATTTTTGCCAATTAATGTAGCGACTTATTTACAGACACTGGATATCATTTTGTTAGAGATGTTTGGTTAATTATTTAAAACTAATACACATATAAAACATAACTAAAGGTTTGGGGAAATTCTGCTTATTTCTTAAGGGACCCAATAAAACTCTCCCGTGACCCATGTGTGGTTCCCGACCCAGTCTTTGGGAATCACTGCACTGAAGAAATGCTTGCTCCTGCTGCCATCTTGTGGAAAACGATGCATGACTAACACTAAGGACAATGTATTAGTGTTAGACAAGCATCTCTTTTTTCAATTTCTGATGTTTTTTGGGATTTCTGTCTTTCTAAATCCACTATAGGTCGACCTGCTCTACACATAACACCAAATGACGTGAGCAGAGAGTGTATATACACGATGTTATAATCCATACCTGAAGTGTCACAAGCAGAGATCTCCTCCCCGGGGGTTTGTTTCTTGGGTGCACTCTTCTTGTAAACAACATGAGGTTTTGTGTGTTCCTCTTCATAGTGTTCTCCTTGATAAGTTTGCAGGGGCTCCACAAAAAACTCCCCCTCTGGAGACCTGAAAGTGCCAAGCTGCAGAGCAAGGGGGTGGAACAAAAAGAAAAAGAAAAAACCACAAAGCACTTATTATTAGTCTTCATCCATTCATTCATCCATTTTCTGTAAATACTTTTTAGGACTTAACATAAACAACCACAGAGAGAACTACAGAGACCAGGTCCCAGGGGGGAATGTATAATGTTCCCAATCCAACGAAAATGCATGTTTTACATAAGAAAAAAAACTAAACCAAGAACAAGCCACGGTGGAATGTGGCTCATGTACAACTCATTAGAGAAAATAAGCAACGTCGACACCTTTACAAAAACACAGGTGAAATGGGTGAATTTGTATGCATGTAAGAACCAGGACCTGTGATGTCTATCAGGTAAAACACCGAGCCTGTAAAAGCTTCATGGTTTGGATTTCACACAGCGTATTCAGTGAGAATAGTAAAAAAAAAAGAAAAAAGGAAGGTCTGTGATGTTCCAGATAAAAATGTAGAAGCCAAAATCGAGCATATGTTAGAACACACGTGTACAATCATCATGACTGAGTTATATATATGACACAAGTTACATTTAAAATCCCTCATATTAACATATAAGTCAGACTAACACTTTTGATCCAATAATCCGTTTAAACCTGGGAGGAAAAGTTCAAACCTCAATCTTAAAAACCTGTTTTAGTTCAACATAAAACAGCACAAGAGTGGATTAAACCATCTGATGTAACTACCGCTAACTGAAGTAGAAGCTACAGTAACTGTGAGTGACAAACAAAGGGCTTAATAAGGTTTCATTTCAAATGTATTATTCTTTTTTTCCCTAAATGTACCTGTAATTTATGGAAGACAAAAAAATTAATAAAACAGCATGATTTCTGAGATTAAAGTCGTAATTCTGAGGGAAAAAAAATCACGATTCTGAGATTAACTTCAGAGATTAAAGTCGTAATTCTGAGAAATAAATCAGAATTCTTGCTCAGGATTCTGACTTTAATCTCTGATTTTAAATCTGACATTTTTCTCAGAATTCTGACTTTAATGTGATTTTTTCATTACTTTCTTTGAAAACATTTTTTTACATGTGGCCCTAATACTCTTCTGTAGTAATTAAACTTTCACTTTTACTTCTTTTAACACTCTACAATCTTTACAAGCACTTTAACTATTAGTTTCTGTTGCTTTAAAATGTTTCTGTAAAACATTATAAATCAAGTGCTTTTGTTTTGCCTTTAAAAAGAAACAGTTCTTATTACTGAGGCAAAGAGTTGGATGAACAACTCTAACTGAGGCATTAGCACTTTTACTGTGTGTGTGTGTGTGTGTGTGTGTGTGTGTGTGTGTGTGTGGTGATAAATGTTCCCCGAAGCAAACGCTTTAAAGCATTTTTATTAGTTTTTTGTCATTTTGGTAATGAACTGTCCCATCAGTGTGATTTCCATGAGTAAACTCAGTGCACTCTGGTTGCACTGTGAAAACAGCAGAGCTTCACTGTGATCCACAATGACGTCAGTTCTGCCGCACGCGCTACGTAAAAGACGTAGACGAGAGTTCAGAGTGTTGCAGCAGCTCCACCCGCTGCATGTGACAAATATAAAGGTAGCGAAGTTTGAAGTTTACCTGATCAAATATTCTGAGATTGGACTTTTCAGCCTGGTCCTTATTTGGTCAGTGATTGTATATCATATGCTATATTTCGTGGAAGTAATGCATATAAATACATATATGAGTATGTGTATACCGTAGACCATATATACCATTATACATGTATATATACTGTATATATCAAACAATTTGTGGGTTAGTTAGTGGGAAATCAAAGTTATATGATGACCAAAAAAAAGAGGTCACATCATAAACAATTAACAGCAATAAACGCAAAAGTTAGTTAATAATAACTAACAGATGAGTTAATATTTCCTTAGTTTACCTTATTTTAAAGCATTCATTTTTTATTTTAGATTTTCTCCAGTAGATCAAAACAATCATCATCAGTGTTAAAGTTGGTAAAGTGGTCACGTGACCAGCTGATCATCATGTGACCAGCGATTCAAACTCTGCGTTTAAAACAAAACAAACAAACGGACAAACACTCACCAGTCCGGAGCACAGACTGATGACGGCGGCATGTTCTTCCTGTGCATTTACGTGTCCTTTATAGAAGCAGTGTCTTAACTCTGTGTCCTCCTCCTCCTCCTCCTCCTCCTCCTCGTCCTCGTTCATCCCAACATCCATAGAATAATCCGTTAGGTTGCCCCCTGGTGGTAGTCCGAGTATTGTCACAGTGTATGAAGGTGCGATAAATCCCGAGTCCAGCGTGAGGTTTAGTTGAAAGTTCTGTCCAAAAGCAGAAATCCTGTAGTGGATATTTGGAGACGTCCAGTGATCCGCGGCGTCGCTCTCGTCCAGACTCCGTCTTTTCCTTCGGAAGTGGACGCTGGGTGGAAACGTGTCCCCGGCTTCGTCCACTCGCACTGGCGTTACAATCTCATACGAGCCAACTTCCTCTTTTACTGGGGAAATAAAATGATGAATTTGCCTTTGTTTTAGAATCAGCATCAGACAATTATTCACTCAGCATCAGGCATTGTCACTCTAAAACTTAGTTTTTTATCCAATGGTTGATCTGTCAAAGTACGAAGAAAAGAAATGAACTAGCATTGCAAACAAAAACCTACAGTTGTGTTACCAAAAACATCACAAAAATATTGTTACTTTCATCACAAAAAACACAACTTCTGTTCACAACAAGTTTAGCATCACTACAAAAACTTACTTACTTACTTACTTACTTAAAAAATGTAGAGATATTGTAACATTATCATGATTACGATAAAAGAAATTCACCTCGATCAATTTATGGTGAGCCCCTTTGATTGCAATGGGCAACATAATTGTCCATATGGTCCCAAAAAATACAAATCTAATTGTTACAAATTTGTTTGTAATGTTGTGAAAACTTGTGGTAAGACTAAAAAGGTTTCATAAAATTCAATACATTTCTAAACTATGCTCCTCTTGTAACAAAATAACTTTTCTGAAATCTAACGGAACCCATAGACTACCAAGAATGTTTTAAAATAGTTTGCAAAATTACAAACACATATCAATAACATAAGTTTATCTGAGCAATATGTAAAGAAGTGTCTGAACTATGTTATGAAAGTTACAAAAAAACTGTCATTAGCTCAAGCTTACGAGCGCAAGACATTAAAACGTTTGTCTTAATGTCTAAACTCTTACTTGTGTAACTAAAAAACACATATTTACACAAAAATAAGTCAGAAAGCATGAATTTGTCTCACGATCATAAAAACTCATCAGGCGATGCGCGATAATACCGTTAATACCGATATAACACCGTGGCTCGTGCCACCTCTGTGATCACGTGCACGGCTGAAGTGAAAACTCATTCATTCTGCGCTACAAAGAAAAAAAGACAGAGGCAGTCCATGCAGAAGGACAGAGACACACGGACAGACTGCAGACTGTTACCTGTGCTGGAATTCAAAAGTAATCTCCCCGTAGATGCGGCGACATTCATGAAATAATCCGGGAGAAGCAGGAAGCCCAGACCCCAGAGGAGCACATGCATGATTGTCCACGTTCAGCCTGCGGTTCCTCTTCTTAATAAACTGCGGACTCTCCGCCTGCGCTGCCTGCGCTGCCTGCGCTGCCTCTGCCACATCCAACTCTACTCACACCAGAATTCTTATTCCAATATTGTTATTAATTGTATTATTAGACGTATTATCCTCGGGTCTTGAGTGGACTGCGGTCTCCGGGCGGTGAAGTTCTCTGCTGGGACATGAGCGCTCCGTGGAGATCCGGACCAGCAACAGGCATAACTGCTGCTGCTGCGACTGTCCAGCTGTCTGCTGCTGCTCCTGCTGCTCCTGCTGCTGCTGCTGCTGCTCCTGCTCCTGCTGCTCCTGCTGAGGCTCCACTCTCTGACTGAACACCAGCTCTCACACACACACACACTCACAGAGAGAGACAGAGGGGCGGGGTCAGTGACTGAGACAGACAAAGGTAGACTGACGCTACAGTGAAGCCGCTCCTCTTATATACACTGCTGCTGCAGAGACAAGGGTGGTCCATGTCCATGTCAGGATGATTTATGTCTGACATGATGTTACTCACTCACTCACTCACTCACTCACCCCAAATCTGATCACAACGTCACCCAATTACCTGATGACACACAGGCAGGCAGGATCCCACAGGTCCTTGAAATCCTTGAATTCACAAACTTTCAAGTGGTAAAGTAAAGTGCTTTTATGACACTTTTTTGAGATAAAGTTATGTTATTGACACGTTTTTGTAACTTCACAAACAATTTGTTAAAAAAAGTAATTTGTCTATATCCACTAAACCCATGGTTCTCAAACTGTGGTACGCGAGCTTCCTCGGGTGGTACTTAACTGTTCTACTGTTATATACCAGGATGATGTGATCATGGAGTGGAGTGGAGGACTGTGGTCTGTGTCACTGTTCTAAACTTTCACTCTCCCGCACCAGAGTCCATAGAGAAAATAGAAAATCCTTTTTTTACATTACAGCATATGGGAGTCGTTGTTGTTCCTCTGCTGCCTCCATGACATGAGTTAAAATGTGTTATCATGTGACTTCAGGGTGTGAAATGATTCCTTAGTGACACAAACTTATGTCAAAACAGTAGACCGGGAGTTCAAGTCGTTGGAAGCCAACAAACGTGATTTGATCGTATTAATTGCAGACGTACTTGTACGTTCTTTAGTCGCTGCTGTAAACCTTGTGGAGGATACTGGTAAAGTTATGGGCAGCCCGTGGCCAAGTGGGAAGGGAACTTGACTTGTAACTAGAGGGTCACTGGTTCAAATCCCCACCCGGCCAAAAAAGGGCTGGGGTACTGAGCAAGGTACCCAACCCCCAATGCTCCCCGGCGCTACTCAGTGTGGTGGCCCACTGCTCCTAATTCTAGGATGGATCAAAATGCAGAGGAATACTTTCCCTAAGGGGATTAATAAAAACTAACTTAATGGTTACATGAGCTGCAGTATATTAGCTCTTTATGTGGAAGATCAAAGAATGCACTAGTGCAGTGGTTCCCAAAGACTGGGTTGGGGGGCCACAGATGGGTCGCAGGAAACATGTTTGTGGTCCTGCTTACGATGGCGTCCTGAAGGCACGTGGTGAAGAATTTTGGTGGAGGTGTTTCTGCAACTGTAACCTGAGAAAAAGCAAGATTCAGTTTTGGATTCATGGCATAAAACACAATATCACATCGAAACGGGTTTAGGTGAATATGCATACTTTTTTTATTGCGAGGCGTTCCGTCCACACGGAGACGATGTGTTTTAGCACTAAATGGTAAATGGTATTTTTTGAAAACACCTCCCAGAGTGGGACAATCTCAAAACACTGGCCTCGCATCTCCGTAACAGAGAATACGTTTCTTTAGGAAAACGATGACATCATATTCCCTGCTCTCTTTCTCTTACGGTGTCATTCATTATCTTGTGTTTGGAGATTGTTTCACAGTTTTACCAACTACTGTCAATGAAAAGGAACTAAAGTCAGTCTGAAAAGACTAGAACACTTCCTGTCTTTAGAGATTTCACACACAGAGGTGAAAAAAGTGTTTGTAAATCATAAAATGAAGTGAAAACAAAACCTTCTTGGTACAGTCTTGTATGTCTTTTCGAAGGTTTATGACAGAAAGTCGCGAGATTTGTTGTTAGTCGCTGGCACACGAAACATAAACAAACGGACGTTGTTTCCGTTCCTTTGCTCTGGCTCGGTTCTTTTATTTCTGTTGTTGTATCTAATGTTTACAATGTGTTTTCTGGTGTAACGTTACAGCGCCACTTACAGTGCTGGCATATGAACTACAGCATTTTGAGTCGTTTCAGAGGGTTCTGTTTCCTGAAACAATGCCGTCCTTACAGGGATATTTTCTTCCGTGCAGATGTGGCCTTACTCTTAAATGTATTATGATTTACTATTTGTGTCTATTGTAAGGTTATTAAAAAGGATATTGAAGTGTTTTTCCTCCTCGTTCAATTGTCTACAAATCCCTGAATGAAAACCCGTGTGAAGTAAGAGTATTAAATGTTGGTTTTCTTGTGCCTTTATGTCGCCGCACGGCTGAGAGCCAACTCACTGCAGGTGTCTGTGGATGTTTCCTGCCCTGCAAGACCTAACGTGGCGATACTGTAAATGCTAACAGCTGGAACACGATCATTTTAAAAGCTTATTTGTTGGGGGTTCAAACAGCATGCACCGTCATTACAGAGGCCAACGTGCATTCGCAGGTGCACACGCCCAACTCAAAGCTCTCGTATGAAAAGACTCTGGTGTCTAAGACTTACAAGGAGGAGGATTTATACTGTATTTATATTTAAAAGAGACGTATTAATGAACGCCAGTGTACAAATATGCTGGAGGTAATTTAAAACTGTTTTTAGATCTTGTGTTTCCCAGTGACATCAACCCTAACCCTAACCCTGAACCCACAAAGGAAGTGATTAGTTTTATGTGAAATCAGATGGAAGCAACCGTAACATTGCGCTAGTAAAGTGAGACGACTGCAAACAGCTTCGAGTTTAACTGACAACACACAAAAAAGCGTCCAAGAAAAGACAAAACAGGACAGTCAGCAGTTTCACATCCTTTCCCCGCCCACCCCTGCTCTGCTGCTGTATACCCACAAACGCTCCCTCACGCTGGTCTGATAGTTCTGCACGAAGGACGCAGCAAACAAATCTTGTTACATTAAAAGACGTCGTCCATGAGTCCTTGTCATAAGGGTCATTACATTCAGAGACAAACACAGTCATTGTCATTTTTCCAAGAATTTTCTTTTGTCACAAAACTATATTTCATGCCCTAACGTCACAGCGGTTAGCACTTATTTCCCCCGTATGATGGAACTAATTAGCTATGCTCCTGGGGGTCAGTGAAATGTGAGCGTTTGAGATCAGTGGTTGTAATGAATTACATACACATGAGGGAGTCACAGTGGACTTCACATACTCACTGACACTAAACACTAAAAGAAAAAACATCCTAATCTTATGCACAGGAGCTGGTTTTCTTTATTTTTTCCTGTTTAAAGAAAATAAATCTGCCAATGCAGTCAATTTTCTTGGCAATAATTCTTAAAACTAGCTTGTACATCTAGACTCTTTCAGACCCAATCTTTAAAAAAAAGTAAGATTGTGTTCATCACAAACACTTTCTTCAAAATGCAAACTCTACATTTCTTAAATTTGTCATAAATTAGACACCACATGCTTCTTATTTCAGCATCCTGGATTCCATGTCCATGCTCGTCACTGGTAATTAAAGCTTAATGTTAGCTGTCATGTCGTATTAAGACACAGTTGGACATTTCTTTTCCTGAAAAGGAGATTATTTTTCTAGTGCACAACAAAAATCCACATTTTCCCCCCATCTTGAGAATCAGTTATACATGTCATCTTTAACCTACAACATAAACAAACCCTCTCATTTTAAATAATAACCTTTCCCAGAACTCTGCAGAAAACCTCTTTTTATGGCAAAAATAAGTCACATGTGAGTAAAAACAGGGGAAGTAGAACTTGCTCCCGGGCTGTGTTTTCATTTTGACTCTTTACTGTGTTGTCTCAGTCGCTGCAGAGCTTTGACGGTCACCCCTCATTTCAGACGCAGAATAACTCCTGTTAGAATTTCTCAATGGATGACCGTCATTTGACTTGGTGGAGTTATACATGGCCACGCACCTTTTTCCTGGTTTCTCAATGGCTGCAGTGAGTGCAGCCCGGCGGTGGGTGTGTGTCTGCGTGTTCCCCATTGGACATGGATTGAGGTCATCGGAGTCACCCTTCCTGAGCCGTGCACAGGCAGCGCCGCTCAGAGCGCACAGTAAACTTCACTTCCTCTCCAGATCAGATCAGAGGCCGATGGGAAACGGAAAGCTTGAATGAAGCCAGGCTGAGCCTGAGCCTGAGCCTGAGCCTGAGATTTCAAAGACACACACTTTGATTGTGGTGCTTCCAAAGTCCAACATGTCTTAAATGTAGATTAAATTCATCTGGCAAAAATCCCATCTGACATAGGGCCTTAAGCCACACCGCGCTTTCAATTGACTCCAATGTAAACCCACTGGCAGACTAAGAAATTATTATATTATATATTAAGATATTATTAATATCGTTAGCATTTCAATGGCAAGTTTTTATGCATGGTAAGATAAGATAAGACTCTGACAATCGTAGACAGACATAAGTCAAAGTCAGAGCCAAAAGAATTCTGCTATAAGTATATAACATGCATTAAAATAATAAAAATATACTGAATGTGTGTAAGTTTCATTGGTAGACGTGTTCAGGGTCAGTCTCTTGCGTCACGTATGAAGTTTTGAGGCGATCGGTCGCCGTATGGCCAATCTACAGCCCACTTCCTGTTTTGTGGCGAGTGGTCGAAAGTTGCCATAATTCCCGCTGGTTGCCGTGGCCACCACGCCCTTTTGAATCTGCGTGTGAGTGTGTGAGCAGACCTCCTACGGGCTGTTTCAGTCAGTCAGTCATCATCTAACCGCTTTATCCTCCACCAGAGGGTCGCGGGGGGTGCTGTGCCAATCTCAGCTACATCGGGCGATAGGCGGGGTACACCCTGGATAGTTCGCCAGTCCATCGCAGGGCCACACACAACTAGAGACAAACAACCATTCACTCTCACACTCACTCCTACGGTCAATTTAGAGTGTCCAATTCACCACCTAATCCCCACATTGCATGTTTTTGGACTGTGGGAGGAAGCCGGAGAACCCGGAGAAAACCCACGCACACACGGGGAGAACATGCAAACTCCATGCAGAAAGGCCCTTGTTCCAACCGGGGCTCGAACCCGGGTCTTCTCGCTGCAAGGCGAGAGTGCTAACCACTACACCACCGTGTGACCCACGGGCTGTTTCGTTTCCGCTAAAAGGAGAATTCAGACAATAAACACCATAAAAAGTGGACACAGATAGACATATAGACCTTAGGGAGTCTCTCTAACCAGCTCTGACCTGCTGAGGAAATCTGTGTGAAATCCAACCAAATTCTTTTTACACGAGACGTGTTGACTTGATAAATCTTGCAAGATCCTTATGAGTTCATGACAAAGATTTCTGAAATGAAAAGAATCTGTAACATTCGTTTATATTGAAACTCTCAGTAGATTTCTTTATCAGCTTCAAAACACTCCTCTGTACAATAACTGTAATAATAATAAAAACATATATAATTCCTGTGGCTACAAACTTGCTACGTCTCTCAACACTCAGACTTACACAGCAGTAATTGGGTAAACACCCGGAGATGCTTTGGCTCAGACCTGTGGGCAAACTGGTAACACAAGACCCCAGCACAGATGGGCACACATGTTCAAGTATTACGCATTGTCACATGCTGTTACTCTCTTAATTGGCGAAGTAGACAGCAGGCGCTGGGTTTGTGATCCTGTAAATGGGTTTTTTAGGATGGCCGGGCAAGTTTATGTTGGGTGAGAGCAGAGGGAAAACAAACGCTCGACATCTGAAGCGCAATTAGGGTTAGGTTAGGGCTTTTGGGGGAGCTTTCACAGACCACAAGATAGGAGTCTGGACTCTGCCCAATGAGTGCAGCAGCTGTCAGCGGCTCCCTCCAAAATTACAATGCTTCCCAGATTCTCTGGCTCTCAGTGGAATGGCAACAATAGACTCCATGCCAGAGTCCAAATTTATCAGAGACTTGATTGAGGGAAGGGGAGACGAGGAAGTCGACAGAGGTGAAGTGTTGATGCCAAAAGGTCAAAGAAGTGGTTTAAGCAGATTTCTGGAAAATGTGTTGAACTGGCTTTCCATCTAACGCAGGTATTTAAGTGGCTTAATTGGCATCTATCTATAAATCCAAGTACCGTCTGTCTGTTAATCACTTGACAGACATGGGTCGTAGTAAAGGCACCAGTGTGTTGGATAAGAAATGCAAGAGATATCGGTTAAATTTGATTTTAAAAAAAAGAGAAGCCACTTCTCACCCTCCAATCTTACTTTTTACAACTGAGAACAGTGTCAATATTTTCAATTTGAAAGATTGATTGACAAAATAGTTACCATCGCAACATTCAGTAAATGTTTTCCATGTCTTTTGACGTCTTTTTGGACTCCACTGTCCTTGTCCTAGTGTACAAGCTAGCGGGGAATTGATTTACTGAATGAAATGTTTCAGACTCTTCTACAAACATAGGTTGACATTTGCATGTCAAGCAATATTCCGTGTCTTTCTACCATCCATTAATCCATAAGTTCACTCAAAAGAAAATACACCAGTCTGGATTCTACCATGCTTTCCTTGCCATTGTCTTCTTCAAGTACCAGATTCTTCTATTACTTCAGGGTCACAGCTTGACCCCCATTTGAACAAACAGATGCAATAATAAATCAGCTCCCAACCACATTATCTTAGCCCGGCTATATCCCAATACTGCATCTCAATCTCATTTGAGATACGAGTCTGGAAACGGTGTTTGTCACCTTCCTCTTCGAAATGAACCAATCAAACAGAAAAACACATCAACAAATGTGCTCGTTGTACTTATTCTTAGGTGTGTTGGGTGTCTAGTAATGGCATCAAACAACTCTGTATACAAAAGACACTAGATGTCTAGATGTTTGTGATTGGCTCCACCTGTTTCTGGAGATTCTATCGTTGGCCTAAGTGAAGCAAAATCACTGGCAGATTTGTCAATTTGTCAGAATTCACACAGGGGTGAAATAACTGTGAGAAATTGTAACGGTTAATGTTAATCATCGTTCTTTTAGCCATTAGTTAACCATTAAACAAAGAAAGAGACTGCAGTAATGAGACTCCAGACGTGAGAGACCCAAACACTGTAGCCCTCTAGATTCCAAAAAGCTCTTAGTGATTCCACGAACTCCTTTGTTTACAGAAGAGTAAGCTAAGTGAGTCATTCTCACTCCTTCACTAAGCCTTTGTCGAAAGGCATTATTTCATAACATGAGTGCACTTGGTGGGCTTTAAGGGTGGAGGGTGCTGTTGGGGGGCAAAGACTTGTAAGCTGTGGTGTGAAGGTAATGGTTTGATGTTCCTCTGTCACACTGACTTCACTGCGATAATGATAAATAATGTGTAGTAGCGATCTGGTTTCTCTGGGTCTTGACGTCAGGGGTTTGTCCTCTTAATCCAGCCCGCCCCCCACTGGCGGCTCACACAGCATCACAGTCTTAGCAGAATCACTCTCAGCTGCGGGAGAAATTAAAACAAAAGAGGAAAATATCACGACTGCTTTTTTTAACCACCTGATGTTTCTGTGTGGACACGACACAGTTGGAGCGATAACAAAAGAAAAGAAAGAAAGAAAGAAAGAAAGAAAGAGGGGAAGATAAGCAAGATAATCAGGTTTCCATTGAAAACATACGTTTACTTAAAATCCCTCATTACATTAGACGCGGTCCTCAAGTTCTTGTCTCTCCAGGTGTTTCATGCTGCACAGAACTGCCAGGGTGAGTACGAGCTGCGGACACACATGTTGATCTGAAACACATGTGCTGAGGAAGCACATGTTCATGCTTCTCCATGTGTAATTCTTCATGCACGTGAAAGTGACAGATATATATATATATATATATATACGTATATATATAAAACCGAGAACTGATGCCTGTATGTGTCAATGTGTGTGTGATGTCACACTGAGTGTGCTTTCATCAAGCCTTTGTTTTGGTAGTTGCTCTGACAGTTGCATTTGAGGAGCGTGGGAAACGCTCGTCCCTGCATACAAGTGAGGCTGTTTACTGTCTCTTCAAGACTTCAAGACTTGCATTCATTTGAATATTCAACGTCCTGCATGTCCATCAATATATGTGTCATGATTACAAGTTCCCCCTTGAATTCAGCTTAAGTAACAAGCCATTTGCTGTCATGGCAGAAAGTAGCTTAATAAAACCTCCACCTGAAGGTGACTCTCTGGATTTACTCTCAAAGAAAGCTCAGTCTTTGGTTAAAAAAGATTCAGAAAAGGAGAAACCGTCTTCAGACAGGAACGCTGGGGGATGCCGGTTGATTTGGGTCCAGACCTTATCTCAGGGTTCTCTTCTCACATATGAGAAACGTAATGGGACTTTATGACAAAAGGTGACGCATGGCTTGAGGAATCAGGACAATTATTCATTGATTCACTGTGGATTTGATGGAGCTGCATTCTCACATGAGCTGGAGATTGTAGTCGGGAGCTCTCAGCACAATCTTTGGAGAATCTACAGACTTTAATCACATGTTATTAACTTGAAAAATTACACCAAGGTTAATATTGGTCTGAAGAAAGGAAGGTGACTCTACAGACTGACCTCCAAAAAGGAAGCTTGCTCTTCAGACAAGGAAAGAGTTAAGACTAGGTTTAATATAAGTCTCGAATGCTTACAAAGGAGAGTTCTACGACCTGTGAAATGTGTCAAAAATGACTCAGAGCTCGCTCTTCTAACTTGATGCGGATGTTTCGCCTCTTTAAATTGGTGATGGCTCTAATAGGTAGGTTAGCTTCTTGACGTTAGCCGTCACTATCACTTGTGTTTTGGTGTGATGTGCTTGTTCAACTGCAATGACTATTTGGCACTCCAGAATTGTATATTGGACATTTAAAAAAGTGAAGCTATTATATTCCTACTGAGCAGATTCAGTTACAAGGCCTCGATTTCTGCATCCTCGAACCACACGTCACTGTTCCCTTAGACCTGCTTCTCATCGGTTCCATCTATTGCTTTTGTCATGTGGGGTAGGGGTTTTGTGTTCTGGGTCAAGGACTCTATTTTGTGGCTGTCAGGGCTCGTAGAACAGGTTGGCCCAGGTCCTGCTGGCAGAGACACTGTGTAAATGGGTTGCTGTGGGCCAAGTGGAGCCGGCGAGCTCATTGTAGCTGACAGGCACACAGCAGTGTTTCATCCAGTGGTGCATGGAGTTCTGACAGACCACACATCACGTCAGAGTCCAAGAACCTCACCAGAAAACCACTTTGGTCGGAAATAAAGTCACTTATTAGAAAACTATTTGAGTCTTTCAGTAGCTAGTATTTTAGTTTTGCTGTTTTAATGTTTTTATTATTATTATTGAAAGTAAAGTTAATGGGAGAGTTTTGAGGAGTATGAACTTTATTGACTTTTTTTGTGTTTTCCGTTGTACTTTACTAGCACAATGTTGTTGTAGTAGTTTTGTTGATACTTTTAAACGAACGTGGGACGCTTATTTACCCTTAATTTGACATCATGTGCTATTGAAGAAGAGCTGAAAATAGCCTTTGAGACTATTTATCTATCATGAAAATGTGACGCAAATCAAGTGAGAAGAGTCTGTGATTACTTCCTGGTTAGCTTTCAACGGCTAAACCTGAATACTACGTCCACTTTCTATAAATGTTTCAGGGTCTCAATCCCTGACTCGGTTACTCATTTGGATTAAAAGTTTCAATTGGCTCAGTAACATCATGTGACGATTGCATTTAGAATGTTGTGAAGGTTAGAAAAACTGCCAGTAAAAATACAGCATACGGCAGCGTGTGGGAGATCTGGACCACAGTCTGCCATGTATGGTGCTCTTTCACTATCCAGTTCCAGCAAGGCGTGACTCGGCATAAGTTCTAGTACCTGGCACCAGGTGTTTTCTTTAGTTCCTGCTCTGACGAGGTTCCAAGCGAGCTGAGCCGATTCTAAAATGTCAACAGACTGCCGGACACTAATTGGTGGTGGTGCGACATCAGGACGACACAAGAATCAAAGCCAATAATGTCGAACTGTAGATCAGTTGAAAAGATTTAAAAATCCCTGGTGGATTTAGCAAAAGCCGGCAATTGTGAGCCCAATCACAACCCGTTCAGTGGTATTTCAGCTCAGTGACTGCGTCAGAGTCTGTGAACAAATCTTTTAAATCAACTGATTCTAATGATTCAGTTTCACCAAAAAACAACTACTTTACAAGTCACTAGTTTGTGTGTTTGTCACAGCAGACGACTGCACCCACGTTGAGTAGGAACTATAGTAATGGAAAACCACACCAAACCATGTAGAGTCAAGGCCAAGCCGTGCTGGTACCATATAGTGGAAAAGCGTCATTAGTGACCTCTGTGCTCGAATATTTGGTGAATATTTCACTGTTACTCACTTACTGCCCAGCTGTACTGCTATTTACTGCTCTTCTGTAGTGCTCTTTTTCATCTTTAAAAAACAAAACATTTATATACTGTGTATATATATACGTTACTGTTTCACTTAACTTTTTACTGTTTTACTGTTTCACTGTTTCACTTAACTTTTACTGTTTCACTTAACTTTTTACTGTTTTACTGTTTCACTTAACTTTCACTGTTTCACTTAACTTCTTACTGTTTCACTTAACTTCTTACTGTTTCACTTAACTTTTTCTTAAACATTTTGTATGCTTGTTATGCACCTATGACACCAGAACAAATTCCTTGTATGTGCAAATCATACTTGGCAATAAAGCTCTTCTGATTCTGATTCTGATTCTGATTCTGATTCTGATTCGAGGTTCCTTCCTGTTTTCATTTGACCAGAGCATCTTTACGACCACTTTTTTTTAGCCCAGAGAACCAGTAACAGATGAACCAGGGACTTTGTTCTAAATCTCCAAACAAATACTGTATATGGCATATGTTGTTCTGTCATCAAGAACGCAAACAGGATGCTTAAGAAAATGCAGTGAACTGAACATTTTGGTCTAAACAACAGTCGAGTATTGCAGCTGGGAAATTGCTGACAGTTGTTTAGACCTGAAGGGAAATAAAAGCTCAGCAATTTGCAAGTTAAGCTTCGTCTGTAATTGTTTTACTGCCTCCATAAGCAGATCCTCCACTGAGTCACCTCATCAAGCATCTGACACTTTTCTGAACAGCTCTGTGTCTTTGCGCAGCCTGTGCACACAAAGTAAGTTAGATGTTTAAAAACGTCCTGCACATAAATCACATCGTTGTCACCACGCGGACTTTCAACAGGTCGTGTAACAAACTGCTCCTCTCATACACAACAGCAGTGCAGTGAGGTCACGGACGTGTGGTGATTCAGAGAAGAACACGGAGGTTCTGATGACTTTTGCTGCTGTTTGAAAGTCTATATTTCAGTCTTCTGTGACTTCTGCTGCGGTCGCTGTGTTGTCATCGCCTCCGTCAACTCGTGTCAACATTGGCAGCTGCGCGGGAGTGGATTTGGGGTTTGAAGAGCCGAGCGACTGCAGTGACAGGTCGACAGAGCTCCGTAACTCAGATGGTTGCAATTTACATTTTGTAAGAAAAATCGACAGCAATCATGAATGAATGATTGCTGTCGATTCATTCATTCATCTCCTGCATTTGAAGCACGGTGTAAGCCGGTAAGAGGCAGGACTCACCCACAGACCATTCCTCCCTGCACTGGTCCCTTCCTCCCCCTCTCAGCCCACCTTCTTGGCATTTTTTAACACAAAGCATTGGGCGGAGTCAGCGTCATAAGAGATGGTTCAGTTTTTATTGTACGACTTGTTTATTAGAGCCTGCGCATGAAGTGTGAGGAACATATTATTTTGTTTCTCCGACGTTGCACTCATTTTTGAGGAGGTTATCGCAAATAAAAACTATTGAAATTTGGCATGGAGGTCAGGTCGGCAGAAAAATCCACAGGGCTCTATAGCGCCCCCAGAAGTCGGGTCACGGTCAGACAAAAGTCATCGTATCAGGACGATTATTGGTGAGTGTGTTGGGCTTCCTCTAAAGTTTCTTGGGGATTTTTCATGTGAGCTAAAGTGGCCAAAACTGTGTTAAATGCTAAATTTTAGATTTTTTTCTTTTGCGCCTTAGTTGCACGTTTTAATTTCCAAATCAGTCGTTGCTCTCATGATTACAAACACATTTCTAATGTACTTACATTAGCTCCGCTAACCCAGAAGTCGGCCATTTTGGAAAAACAAAAATGGCTGGTCTATGCATTTGAACAGTAGCTCAAATGGCTCCGACAATGTTGACTTTGAAATGGCAGGAAAACCTTTTGAAAGCTTTAACGTCAACAGAACTACACGAAACTTCCTACGGGCCGTCCCAGTTTGTATTGTTTTTGAACTTTCAACAGTATTATGTTTTATTGTTTGTTTTTAGGTCACTTAGGTCCTATGTATGAGGACATATTTTATTGATACTCTTGTCTTTGCCACAAACGGAGTCGTCGCAATGTCATTTCACTGCTGTTCTACTAGAAGTCCTGAAACATTCATTTGTTGTTGTTCTACCTCTTTATCCTCCACATGAGGGTTGAAAGAGGAGGAGCTGGAGCCAATCCCAGTGTGGACACAGGGCAACAGGCAGAAGACACTGGATATATATATATATATACATACATATATATATTTACACATCGAGAGAGAGAGAGCAACCACTCACTCTCACTAATATTCACACAAATTAACCTCTGCATTTTTTAGGACTGTGGGAGGAAACCAGAGAACCCGGAGAAAACCCACACATGCAGAAAGGCCCTATAGTTCAGACCGAGTCATGAACCCAGGTCAAGGTAAGGCAACAACGCTAACCACTGCACCACCAGAGATACGATGACTCCATTTATTTATACATTTTTAGGGGAAAGGTCCTCAGTACAACAGTATTTCTGATACCCACAAAGGAACACTCGTGTACCACTGGTGGTAAACACACCACTGTTTGAGAACCGTGGGTTTTAAACCACATAAATATTAACCTGCATGTACGTCACTGCTGTTCTGCTGTTGGGGCAGTTTAAGGAAAGCGTCCAGACTCTTTATCACACAAAGCCTGTGGAGACTCAGCGGAGGCGGCGAAGACAAAGTAAAACCACAGAGAGACGAGAGAGAGACGAGAGAGAGACGAGAGAGACAGCTCTGCTCACACTTGCTCTCGTGTTTTTCACATTTACTCCCACTTGGCTTCACCCCCGAGGTTGAGTTTCAGTCCAGTTTGAGCAACGGCGTCCCACAGCTGAGGTCACATCGACTCGCATTAGTCCAGGATTTATATTCTTCACCCGGGGACTTTAATTCTCCGTCGCACCTTTACTCAGATGTTTGCTCGGTAATTTAACCTGAGTCATTCGTTTAAAGACTAAAGTATAATGAAAAGCTGATGATGACCTGTGATCACAGCTGACCTCTGACTACTTATCCAGCTTATGCCTGCACTGCCGCACTAGAGGGTTTTCAAACCTGACTTGATTTTAAAAAGGTGGGAGACCACAGAAACCATTTTAAATGTTTTAATGCCGGGGAAAGCACAGACTATAGACGATCCAGTCAAAACCACACAACCATTGGTCAACCATTTCAGGGAGGGAAACTAGCGGGATTTCACGTGACTTCAGACTTCAGAAGTCATTCACGGCAAAGAAAACGGAATCAGCTTTGACTCATACAAGTTACCATTCTAAACAAAAGAACGTCCAGTTCTACCAGAGGTGTAAAGAAATGTTCGAGTAAAAGTACTGCTCTGAAAGTGTACTCAAGTTAAAGTAACAAAGTAGCTTGTTTAAAAATTTCTCAGTTACTCTAATAACAAGGTTCTTTCTTGTGTTGCAAAAAGGACAAGGGGAGAAAAATCACACATGAATTGTTTTTTAATTAAAGGCAAAACTTTACGAATGAAAGTGCTGACAACATAAAATATGTTATTTAGGAACCTTAATCAGTGCCAATTCACCTGTCCCTTATCATCCTGTCCTCATCATTTGCCTGTCCTTATCATCCTGTCCTCGTCATTCACCTGTCCTCATCATTCACCTGTCCTTATCATCCTGTCCTCGTCATTCGTGGATAAGTGCAGATAAGTTTTAACACCAAGAGTTTAAAAAACTGCATGCGATTCTACTCAGCGGGTCAGAGCGGCAGGAGGAGGAGGAGGAGGAGGAAGAACGCTGCATTGTTGCCTGTGTGGGAGCAGGAGCAGCAGCAGCAGCAGCAGTTTTTGACATTAGTCAGAAAAAGAGGAACAATATTCATAACATGCCACAAAATCTGAAAATATCCACACTCACCAAAATAATGATAATGACGACAATAATAACAGGGTTTTTTGACCCCCTCTGAAGAGGCACACACCACAATCACTTAATCTCGCTGTGGTGGTCAGAGGAAAGCAGGCTTTTAATCAGTGTGGAATGGCCGGGGTGAAGTTTCACAGCTGGGTTTAAACAATATCTCACTATAAAGAAAGAGACAGAAGTCTAAAACTTGCCGAGTCCACGGATTCTGGTCCATAGCAGAGTAGAGTTCTGACACGAGTAAGATTAAATAACCCTCTCCCTCACCAAACCCCACAGAGAAAATCAATGTTTTTATCGTCTACTGCTGCCTTCTTCTGTGAGTTTGTGCCACTCAGGTAAAACCGAACGAAGGACGTCAAACCCCGAAATGACAAAATAACACATAACTTACTCACGGAGGCAGCAGTGGATCAAAAACTCCTGTGTGCTGTGACGGAAAAAATCACTGATTTTCTCCATGGACTTTGGTACGGGAGAGACAAAGGCAGAAAAGCCTGCAATAGTGTTGAAATACAGTGGAAAATATAATATTCCTAAGATATTGTGAACTTAAGAGGGCGTGGATTTTATGAGGTGTGTTTTTCATCGTGTCCCTGCTGGCAGAGATATATATGCTGGCAAACACGTGCGTAACATTGCACAGATTCCAGCAGATGTGGAGTTTATTCGGTGTCTTTTCACTGAGCACGACACAACTTTCACACTTGTTACCGATTTTGAAATAGACTCCCACTGACGACAATAATGGTTTCAGCAGATGACGGATCACAGACTACAGGATTTATCAAACTGAACTGAAGCCAAGTGAACGCAACAGTTTTGAGATTCCCGCTACTTCCTGTCATCTTGATGCAGTAATTGGCACACATGGCTCAATTTTTCAAGATTTCTGTGTCAACGAATCATGCCGACTGTCCCCAACTCGTGCTGACTGGTGCAGACTTGGCCCAGCTGTGAATTGTGGGTAAAACTGAGCAAGAATATCTTGTAGCGTGTCCCCAGCTTTAGGGACTGCTCACAAATGTGTGATGCTTGTTTTTGGGAGTGCGTCTGCAAATATCTCAACATTTTCAGCACGTCTTTTGACACTTGTAAAGTAGGTCAACCTGGTCTTTGTCCACTCTGAAATAAGTTTTGAATGAACTGGTGATCCATTGTTTTTGTTTTTGATTATTTTTGACACTGCAGCGACTTCAATCGTGTCAGCAGCTCCCAGGTTTGGTAACGATTAACGTGACACTTTGGTTAAAAAAAACAACTCTGTCAGTTTATTTCCCACTTTTTTTAGGCGCTATACAACAAGGAACCATTTTCTTTTCTATAAAACACGGCGTCGTTTTATGAGATAATGTCTTCATCCGCATGAAAACCCCCTGCAAAATGACTCTAAACCACCTGTACGTCACACTGTAGCACCAAATCGTTAAATCATTGGAGAATTATGTCATTGAAATGGCACAAATGTTTGAACAGTTTTTTTTTAGTTTGAAAGGTCTTAAAATGACTGATATCGTCTTGGTAGAGACTTGTCAAACTTGTACCGCGCCGTTCCCTAAAAACTACATCACAACACCGACCGAATAATGGAAAATAGAAATGATCATAAAGCAGCGAAACATGACAACAAAGAGCAAATTCAAGCACAAGATGGCCGTGGGACCACACATTGGTTGTGGAGATTTTCCCAAAACGTTAAAAAACTATAAAACACTGGATTACTTTCACTTTGTGTCAATATTATCATACACCACTGGAATTCGTTCCATCGCCGACGTCCAACAAGTTACTTATAGTGATTATAAATTAAATAGTTGTAAGTATAAAAGTTTGTCAGATTATCTTTGAGATACTGTATTACGAGCGAGTTCCAGACGCACAGCGACTCCAAGCCTATTGTCTATTTCTGCTCCATTGAGCTGTTGCTCCAAAACTCCAGTAGCCAATCAGCAGGCAGCTTCCTAAGCCCCGCCCATGGTCAGAATTGCCAACAAAAAAACGCAAAAGAGTCGGAACAAGCGAAAGTCTGATCACTGCAAACAAAAAGATACAATACAATCATTTTGAATGATTCTAATGTAAAGTAATGTATTTGCAATTTGTGTATTTTGTGGTTTCATCTTTGTCTGACGCACTGACGTCGTAAAAAACACATTTCCATTCCTCACAGCAGCCATTTCTGGTCATTTTTCAAAAAAATCGAAAACAGCTCAGGCACATCCATCATCTGTGACAGTCGAACAATGTTCAATTATAAGAATAATGTTGCCAATAATAACAGACACACACGCACACACATTAATATTTACTTTTTCTCTTGCACTCTTAATGGACGACAGCGATGACGCCGCGCCGGGTTCCTTTCTCCTTCGCGTCACACTCGCTCTCAGTCGTCTGCTGGACATCCTGCTGACATTATTTTAGCCTCTTTCACAAGGGTGTGCTGACCGCAGGCTGCCTTTGTAGTTTGTGCACTAAATGCACAGCAGAGAGGGGACGATGCCTTCTGGGCGCTGTGTGGTTTCCTGAAACAAGCATCTGCAACTGCTCGGCGGGGGGGGCAGGCACGGGATAGAGTGGATTCATATACTGTACGCACTTCATTTTGTCGTCCTACTGTGGACGGATTTACTTTGACCCATAAGATCTTTTTTTATGATTTCCAATTCAAGTCTATCAAGGTCTATTTTTTGGGGGGGTTAAAAGCAAATGGATGGTGACGATCAAGACTCGGGTTTCTGTGGTCCATGTTCGTGTTTCCTTCTTAATCTTTAAAAAGCTCTAGTGCAGTGGTTTTCAAACTTTTTATATCAAGTAGCGCCTGAGGAAACACTGACCTCTTTCAGTAAAACCATTATCGCCAACGTTAAAATACTCCTGGCTATTGTTATCCTTCAGATTATTATTATATCCGCGGCTTTGTGGTTATTTTTGAGGACGTTAACGTGCAGAAAAACTCTTAAAACTTTGCATGGAGGTCAGGTCTGGTGAAAATGCGATATTGGCATAGTAGCTGGACCCGTGCGTTGCTCTATAGCGCCCCCTTAAGGCGAAAACAGAGGCAAAATTGAGTGAATCTCTCTTCGAAACTTGGTGGGAAGATGTTACAGACCAAGACGAACCAAAAAGTCGTCAACAACCATGGCTTTAACTCAACAGGAAGTCAGCTATTTTGAATTTTGGCATCCATTTTGACGATTTGCACCCTACATAAATGCTAGACAAATCAAAAGTGAAAACTTGTCGAATAGGTTTTGCGGATTCAAAAGTGAGGTCAGGGAACTGCTGCACTGAGCACAGCGTGCATCAGCGTGAGCACGTGATCATGACTGCGTGCAGTCCTCTTTCATTATTATTATTATTATTATTCATTATTTTCCTTTTCTACACACTCCGGTCAAAATTCCTCAGCTCCGCTCACAAACCCTGGTTTACACAGTAGAACAGTATTTTTTCGATTTTTCCTCCCAGGTACCACTAGAGGAAGCTTGTGTACTACTGGTGGTAGACGCACCACAGTTTGAGAGCGCCACCTAATGGCATGTCAGGGAACAACAACTGGCCTCCACAAACCGCAGAGAAGGTCGTTCTTCTTATAAGCTTTCAATTTGGAATCAAAACTAAACAAAGTATTTGAGCTGTTATAAAAAAAGATGGCAGCCTCCGAAAAGCCTGATGTGAGTTCAGAGAAGATTTGAGTTGAGTATTTCTGGAACGTGTGGTGTTGAATTCATCTTGTAAAAATGGCTATTAATGACTTTAGTGGAAAAACAAAAAACTAACTCTAAGTCCAGTTGACGCTGCCTCAATGTGTTTTGGATAATGGTTATGAATATATAATGCCAGGTCAGTTCCACATCTGTGAGATATTATGGAGCGAGAGGACGACATAAGGAAGTGGCCTCACATACTGTATGAGAACGTATGAGAATAATTTCGATTATTTTGAGCTGCCTGAATAAAGGTAGGAAAAAGTCACCCAGTTTTAATTACACAATTATATGAATTGGTACCTCAGACACTTATTTTCATCTCCTAAATGGACCTTCACTGCTTCCCATACATTTAACCTAATGACTCATCTTATTGCCAAGAGAATATGATGAGTGTTTCATCTCCAGGAAGCTTCAGGAACAACCCGATCTCTTCAGGTTTACCACCATCAAATGTCTCAGTAGCTGTTGCAGGACAATGGCCGACAAGGCTGTTTCTAATCTTCCCCTCAGATGTGTCGAGTTCGCTCGGGGGGGGTGTTCAATCTGTGATGAGAAGGAAACAGGAAGCGACGACAGTGGAAGGAAACGAGAGAGTATGAAGAAGAAGGAGGAGGAGGACAAAAGAGTGGAAATCCTCTCTGGCAGGACGAGCGCTCTTACTCAACTGAGATTTCTAATGTCATTTGGAAATGTTTTGAGTCACAGAGCAATGGAAATTTTTGATTTAGCTTAAGCGGGAAATGTGGGGAGCAGATTATTGTTCAACAATAAGCAACAAATTCAAAAGGGTGACCTCTGCAAACATGGATTCATGCTGCGAAATAGGAAACGGCTGTTTCGTGCAGCTGTGTGAGTGATGGAGTCAAAGCCTCGGCCAAGAGCTCATCAACGAGCATGTTCACTCAGAGCTGGTTTTACCATGACGAGTCTGATCTGCTCGTTACAGTTTAAAAAGTGCAATGGATTTAAAGTTCAGTGTTTTAAACCAGGCCTTTCTTTATCCTGCTTTCTAAAGAAATCTCTACATGTGGGATTGAGGAAAAGCTTCTCTGTGTTCTCTCTCACTAATCCCCAAATCTGCATGTCTTTGGACTGTGGGAGGAAACTGGAGTTCCCGGAGAAGTAAACCCACGCATGAGAAGAAGCCCAGAACCTGCAAACCCTTGTTTTCCGACCAATATCATACATTGAAAAACGAAAATGCCTCTTATCGTCTTGTCCAACCCGCCTTGCTTTCTGATCTGAGCGCCTAAATGCGTGAGGCATGAGACACCAAAGGATACCTTGTACATCTGTAAGGCGAGGTGACAGAGTGGCAGTATATGGCTGATTGACGAGGTCTGGACACAGCAAGTAAAGATATGCAATATGGTCTATTGACGGACGTTAGTTCAAAGTGTCAGCCTCTGTCAGGTGTTCATTGATGATCAGTGATTGTAGATCAGTGAAGTACTACATATGCTCGAGTTTCCATCGCGGTACGGTTCAGTTTGGTCCAGGATGATAAAGCCCTGGGTCAGGCTTACCTTTAGATTGATTACCTTTACTTGGTAGGTGGGGTGTGGACTGCCCGGTGGCCGCATAGTGGGAGGCCTTATCGGTGTGACCGCAGAGGAGGAGAACGTCTCTTGTTTTTTGCTCGGTTTGTGGCCATTTGTCCAGGCTTCCCACAGGCCCTTGAAATCCTTGAAAACTGTTTCATGCCCTACGTTGCTTGATGTACATAGACTAGGCCTACGCAGGACAAACATGGAGTCATTATTACTTGTGGTGTTGTGGACACTGTCCACTCTCTCTCTCTCTCTCTTTTCGCAGTTTCTGTGATTCCGTGCAGAACAATGAGCACGTAAAGTTAAAACAAGAGAGAGCTGAGAGATGATGTGATGTCTGGGAAATGAAACGTCCAAGATCTCTGTCTCACCAAAGACAAATTTAGAAAGGCTAACTTTGTCCAAGATCCCAAGAGATAATCACTTGTCCAGATGTAATAAAAGTGGACGCCATGGACTAAGAACAAGTTGTCCTCCCATCTTAAGCAGTGTCAGTGCATTCGGCCCTTTAATTTTGAGGGAATAGGTCCTGGAAAGTCCTCAAATTTCATGTCAACCAAGGTGGGGGAACCCTGGTTTGTCCCAAGAAGACATGAAGCTCTGTATGAGAGTAGACTGCGAGCGTTTGCGTGATGTTTTTCTGTCGCACAATTACTTACTCTGGTACCTCAAGGGAAGGTTGCCAATGAATGGAACTGTTGGAGCTGTTTATTTTGGTACTATATTCTTAATGGAAGCGCCAAAAAATATGTTCGGTACTGAACCAAACTGAAACACTGCCGTATTTAAAGGTTAGTCGTCTCTTGTAAAAGATGGACGATGGATGATGCTGGCCAAAAACAACAACGTCCCTCTTGTCTCTTTTCATTCATGTTTAGGCAGAAACACAACCATTTAAATGACTCTTTGAATCCACAAAAAATCTCAGCAACAAAAATAAGAACCCACAGTGGCTTCACAAATGTCAAAGCGGCTCATTTTCTGATTTCAACATCAAAGTCGTGTCAAAAACCCTCATGAAGAATGAAACAAACTGAAATCAGGGTGCGTGGCTTTCAGTAAAGCCAGAGTGTAATTGTATCGCATTAAAAAATGTCAGATGCATAAACATGTCATCTCGTCTTCCATAGGGAGGAAGGAAGGATTAGGATTTGGGATTTACAGAAAGCTCCATTCATAAAAGCGGCATGAATGTGTGATTGTTTGTGACGAGCTCGTCAAGTCGTGGAGGGTTTTTTAAAAAAGAAAGAAAGAAAGAAAGAAAGAAAGAAAGAATATGGAGAAGCTGCTGTTGTTGTTTTTCATATGACCCTGTCGCTCATTCTGTCACAACATGTTTTTACGATTACAGTGGCTTTTAGATCAACACTGGCTTAATTTGTATACAGTTCCTTCTCTATGTATACACACATATGTATATTTATATATAAATATGTGTACTGCAGGTACAATAAATTGTTGATTTTACAACAATTTCTTGTACCTTTTTCTTATGTCTTTCAACTTGTTTTTGTGTCTTACTTTTAGCTTTTTTCCATTTTATTATTTCTGAACATTATCTACAATATTAGTTCTATTTGCTAAAGCATATTTTTTTCTTAATATTTGTCTCCTTTTTCTTGTTATTCGTATCTTCTATTGTTCCACTTCTACTTACTTCTTTTGGAAATGATGTCTTTAACCATATTTTTCATGGATTACTCACTTTAGACTATTTTCAATAGCATCATTATTATATCATTTCTGAATATTATATACAATGTTAGTTATATTTGTTTATTCACTTGTTTGATTTTCTTAATATTTGTCTCTTTTTTCTTTAGTACCTTTTTTACGTCTATTGTAAAATTGAGTTTCACCAAATTTCCTGAAACTTGGTGGGAAGATGTTATAGACCAAGACGAACAAAAACGTGGACCGTAACCTTGGCCTCAACTCAACAGGAAATGGGCCATTTTGGCGATTTGCCCCCTGCGTAAATGAGCGAACTCGTCCGAACGGGTCTGTTTTATCGACATGAAAGACATGCCAAGTTGTACTAGTTATAATTATTATTATTGTTGAGTTGGAGCAAAGAAACTAGAAAATACTCACTTTTAAGAAGCTAAGAAAAATCAGAGAAGTTGTTTTGATTTCACAAAAACACTCGATTATCAAAATAGTTGACGATTAATAGGTAACTTGATTCATTCTTGCAGCCCAAATAATGTTTTAAAGAAAAATTTCCATGTGAAGATTGGATTATTTTTAAAATTAAAATCAATCCCACCTACCGACTAATCTCATGAAGAGATTGGTGCAAAAAAAAAATCACCTGGTCTATAATTATTTGATCATTTCTTTTTCATTAGTATGAAAATAAACAACAAATCCACAAAATATGAGCTCATATGGTCGAGCGACACAGTGGCTGCACAAGGACCGGAGCCGTCCAGTCCACAACAGATGAAGCAAATGAACTCATTTCCATGTCATTGGTTTAAAGCACTTTAGCCTGATGAGTCCTTCTGTCATCGCTGTGATCGGATAACACGGCGGCTCACCGGCCTGCAGGGTAAAGGGCAGTTACAAGGCAGAGAATGTCCGACCCGCCATGTTACCCTCGCTGGTAAAAAACCCCATCAGCTCTGATAGATTTATTCTTTCATTTCTCAGGGTTAATTGTTGCCTCATTTGTTCTGCAAAAATTGGCTGGAGGTTTTTGACGGAGCAACACTTGTGTGTATCGTGACACTGGCATTGCCACAGATATTGGTCTAATTACAGTTTCCCGATGTTTTTTCGCAGATTTGTTTTTCACATTTCTGATGAGGGGGGGTGGGGGGGAATTCCAACCATGTGCTTTTAACTGTGTCCCTGCCTGAAGTATTTCACTGTGGCTGCCAATGTGGAAACACTGACATAGATTTATTTATTTTAATAAATCACATTAATGTACAAGGGCCACATGGTGGTGTAGTGGTTAGCACTCTCGCCTTGCAGCGAGAAGACCCGGGTTCGAGCCCCGGTTGGAACAAGGGCCTTTCTGCATGGAGTTTGCATGTTCTCCCCGTGGGTTCTCTCCGGGTTCTCCGGCTTCCTCCCACAGTCCAAAAACATGCAATGTGGGGATTAGGTAAATTGGACACTCTAAATTGACCGTAGGAGTGAGTGTGAGAGTGAATGGTTGTTTGTCTCTAGCTGTGTGTGTGTGGCCCTGCGATGGACTGGCGAACTGTCCAGGGTGTACCCCGCCTATCGCCCGATGTAGCTGAGATTGGCACAGCACCCCCCGCGACCCTCTGGTGGAGGATAAAGCGGTTAGATGATGACTGACTGACTGACATTAATGTACAGTTTTCTTGCCTGTAACCATGTTTTATTTCCAGTGATTGAACGTCACAAAATATGAAAGTCGACGACGGTGTTCAAAAACAAGGAGAGATTGAGATTATCCAGATGAAACCACACGTTTAATATGCGCGCTATCGTGACCTGAAATGCCACGAGAGAAGCAGGGCTGTTTTCCATACTGTACAGGCTGCAGATACTGACTGATCCGATCAGTGTCCTTTTGTTTTTTTAACTGCCTGGTTGCAATGAAAGAGCTGAAATTAAGTCAGCAGTGCCTTCTGAATCTGTTTCAGATGCAGAGACGAGCTCTGTGTGGCTCTGAGGACTCTAGGAAGACGGTATATAATTTATGTTACTGCAACACGCTACTTCACCAAGCTAAAGCTTACAAACTGTTCCTTTAATAGCAAATAAATCTAAATCAAAGTCTCCCTCAAAAACTCTGTCATAGCTGTTTTATTTGTCATATTGTCTTATTGACCTGTAAAGCTAGCATGAGGCAAACCATTCCTGATAACAACCTCTGACTTAGCCCTGGCTAACAAGTCGCTCTAGCGACATTAGCTAACTAATACAGCTAACTAGTAAAGCTAATCATCTTTACATCGTAACATTAACGCAGCTCTGACTGAGCTATGTAAGCTAATACAGCTTGGCGTAACACAAGATAAAACCATAGTTCCTGATAACCAGCTAACTCTTAGCTCATACAGCCTGTAGATTAAGCTAATAATGTGAAGGGAAAATGACTTAGTTTCCTGAACTAGTGCTGAGCTGGCAATGTTAGCTAATAAGGCTAGACATAGTGTTTAAAGTTGGTCACGTGTTTGACATAAACCTACTTTCTGTCATTGTTTTTACTATTTTAACTTTTTTGTGCGTCATATGATTTCAAATTAGAGCTGCAACTAAACAAAACAAGTTAAATGAGTCTTTGTTTGGTCCATAAAATGTCAGAAGATGTTGAAACTTGTGTTTCCTAAACCTCAAAATGATGTTCTCAAATGTTTTGTTTTGTCCATAAACCAAAATGTTTCACTTTTGATGATCAATTAATTATTTACCCTATTTATTGTTCTGATATTGAACCTTTTTTTTTGGTTCTGTGTATGTTTTTAAGGTGGACTCCATGAAGACTTGCTGCTCTTTAGGGCAAAGCCGATAGAGATTCATTTAGTTCCACTTCATGCTTGTCAGCAGTATCACTCCTTCATGCTGCATCTCGTCAGCATGAGTTTTTTTTTTCATTCAGCCATTTCCAGTGTTTAAACCAGTGTTTATAAGAGGCTCCACCTGACCCTGATATGGGTTTGGATGTGGTCGCCCAGGGGAGCAGCGAGTGGCACCCTCCCATCCTGCCTGCTGAATGAAAATCAAATGGGAGATTACATCTTCAAACACACGTCCGAGTATCATACTACGACGTACTGCAATCTGAAAGCCGGGGGGGAAACGCTGTATACTCGCCATATCCTTTCACAGGAATCATCACCCATTACCCCACCACTCCCGGCCCCACACTGTCCCCACCCCCCATTGCTCTGCCTCTGCCTCTTGGCAGGAGTGACGGCACTGCTGGTGAACAAATCGTTTCCAGCTCAGGTCACATTTGGGATGTTTAATCTGAGGGAAGTCCAGATGTGCTGCGCTAAAAAACCCCCACAAGCGTCTCTCTTTTTTTTTTTATGAGCATTGTGGTGTTCTGGAGGGGAATCTCTGAAATGAAACTTTTCCCCAGTGAACGCATAACTGAAGTCCATCGCTTTGCTTATTATGATCCACCTTTTTGCTTCAGTAAATCTCTACGTACAGTGGCCTCTGCATACAAGAAAACATGCTCTATTCACTTGTTCATCCAAAAGGATGAAACAGAGCGATGTGAATTCATGCAGTGTGCGGTAAATCAGGGCCCGTCGTTGTCATTTTCTTCTTGTCTTTGAAGTTTGTAGACACTGTGCATGCTTTACGCACAGATTCCCCATCTTATTCTCCTTTTTCTGGTGTCTCTGTGGCTAAATTACAGCGCCACACGCAGGCCTGGCATATAAACAACAGTGTGTAGAGCCATTTTGGGAGGTTTCGTGACCTTCATGCTGCGTTGACACCTGAAACTTGTAAACTTGTCACGCATTGCATCTGGCGTGAACACAGTATAACAACCATGACTCAGGTGAAACCAACAACCTCAAACTGGGTCAAGAGGTGAAAAAACCTGCACCATTTCACATGAAGACTCTACACAGGTATTCAGACTACAGAAGATAAATACCTGAACTTAAGAAGCCTCTTGGATAAAATCTTCCAGGCTTTAAATTTGTTCAAACCCTTACTAACTTTTGAAGTCAGAGATCAGATTGCAAATTGGTATCAAGTGCCAAAATCTTAAAAGCTTCCACTCTGTGCTCTGTCCGAACTTTGCGGAAACAACAAGTCGCAAGATGTCCAGAGAACAAAGATCATGTTTTCCATTACAAAATGGACTTTTAATAAATGAAAGCTGCGGCTCCGTCTCAATCGATTTTGAACTTTGTACGTGGGTTTGTCTGAGGACACAATGAAACTTCTCTGCAGCTTTGTGGAATCATCTGTTGTATTTTGGAAAACAAGGATCGATCGAGGGCACCTCAAAACCGTTTATGGCGACTGCTTCCTCGTCTTCCACGGTTTTGGATCTTAGAAGAAAAAAAAGAAATATTGTGCCCTACAGCTAAGATGACAGTTCATATGAAAATACAGTAAGTAGGAGCAGGAAAAAAGAAGGGAGGAAAAGGGACGGATACAATTAAAAACAGGAGGTCAGAGACCAGGGAAAAGAACTCGGCAATGAAATAATGCTGGATATGATCGCCTCAATGTCTTTGCTGCTTTTTCTCATCGTTTGACAGCTTTTTTTCCCAGATGGAAACTGAAGTTTGTGTCACTCTGTGAACCACTCACTCTCCCACACCAAAGTCCATAGAGAAAATCAGCCATTTTAAGCACACAGTTGTTGATCCACTGCTGCTTCAGTGATGAAATCCAAGTATGAATGAGAACCACCTGCAGTGATAATTTCGCATGACGAGCCGACCATCGTCAAAGAAAGAGCTGCGGAGCTGAAGTTTCCCTCTCCATTATGAGGCCTTTGGCAAGAAGGTGACTTCTGATTGTCCATGGTGCCATCACCTCAGTGCCATTCTTTGGCTAAGAGCAGCGACAGGCGCGCATCCATCTATCGTGTCACTCGGCCCGGTCAAAAATCACTCCCGTGCATTGACTTTGTCTGTAAACTTGTTGCTTCAGGTGTGAAAGCAGCATTAGAGTTTAGGGTTAAAGCTGAAAAAAAAAAAAAAAAAAAGAGCCAGGGCTAGGCTAGTAAGTTACACAAAATAACTTGTGAAAAAAAAGTAGTGGATTGCGTGGAAAAGTAACAACTGTGGAAAAGTAACAACTGTGGGAGTTGAACCTGTGTCAACCAAGTAAAGTACAATGCTTTAAGCAATCTGCCAGTGTAAACATTACATTACATGTCATTTAGCAGACGCTTTTATCCAAAGCGACTTACAATGGAATCGAGTACAATCAGCTAGGGGTGGAATCGAACTTGCGAACTGTTATTTATGCTAATGCTAAAAATGTAACTATGGGTCATAATTCCTGCATATTCCTTGGAGGACGGTGTCAAACATACCTGTGTATTTCAGGCTGGTTCTGAGCACAGGTGTTGCACAAATTTCGAGCACCAGCACTTTTCCCTGTTTGTGGCTTGTCTCATTTGATCACTTATTAAAAAATGTATATATATATGTACCGACTATCACAAACATTACATTACGGTCACTCTCGTGGTCAAAAACTGTTTGGTTTCCAGGCTGAAAACCTGACTTCCTGTATTTGCAGTATTTTCTGTGTGAATGCGCCCACCGGGTTTAAATTTCACTTCCAGAATCACATCCATGTCGGAGCTGTGGCCGCTTGAATGCATCATTACCTCATAAGACCACACTTGGAAAACAATAAACAGACTTAAGGGGGTCCGAATGCATTCCAGGACAGTGCACGCGTCACACCACCGTTACCAGTCTGGACTGTTGATGCGAGGCAGGTGGCGTTTCAGTTCTCACAACTGCCGGGTTGTTGTTTTTTTTATTTTATTTTATTTTTATTCTATTATACTTTATGTTTTTTAGTTAAGTTAAACTCTGGAGACGGTTGTGTTGGATCAGCAGTTCCAGCAAATACCCAGACCGGTCCATGTGGCAGGCCTGCCAACAAACACGCCATCCGAGTAATGATTTCAATGCCGTGATCAGACCACACAATATTTCCTGCCGCTCCAGATGCTGCCTGTGCTCCAGCAGGCTTTCACAAACACACAATATCATCACGTCGTGTGGGACATACATACTGTGCAGGAGGTGATCTTCATTATTGCCATCACTTTGAAGAATCTCAGAGGTCAAATCTGCCCAAGACAAAAAAAAACAACAACAGCATTTCAGCGAAAAAGCTCAATTCAGAGCAGAAATGTCTTTTTAAAGGCACCAGTATGAAGTTTGGGATTTCTTTCAGGGAGAAAATGCAGACACAGAGGTTTCAAAGCCAGGATTTGGTCCAACAAAAGTACAAGCATTAAGATCCATATGAGGAAGACAAAGAAACACTCGTTAGGATTAATCTGGAGTAACTTAACTTACGCTGGGAATTGAGCTGGAAAAAGCTGCTGCACACAGAGGTAACAGACTGACACAGAGAGGAACAGAGAGAGGGACCATAATGAGACAAAGGTGAGAGCAATAACACACAGGTGTTGGTAATCAGAGGAAACACAAGGGCAGACAGTGAAACTGAGGAGACGACAGAGACGAGACACAGACATGCTAAGGACAAAGTAAAACACCTGAACTCAACAAGCCATTTGAAAAAATGGAATAAATGAATAACAGGGTTCCCCCAGAACCTTAAAAAGACTTAAAAGGCTTTGAATTCAGCCATGTAAAAACAAGGCCTTCATAAGTATTAAAATCATCCCTCTTTCAAAAGTCCGGGAAGTAGGTATTGTAACTTTTGCACTGGACCAAAACGTTGTCATGTTTTATGTTGAAATAAACGTTTGGGCAAAGTTTTGAGCAGCTTTGTTGTGTTTTTTTTACTGTAAATTTGGTCTTAAATTTCTCTTAAAAAGTCTTTAACTTGACTTCACTTAAAGCTGTCGGAACCCTGAGTAAATACAAATGCAAAGAAGAGTCTTTACCTGACAGTTGATAGTTGCCGGACTACCAAACTATAATATTTCAAGACTTTTTATTCAAGTAACAAATTACAGTACAGTATTTATTTAGCACCTTTCACAGATTAAGAGCTTCACAAGGCAATATAAGTCAAATACCGGAGGGGTACATGAAAAATATAGGTTTGTTTGAACAGAATAAAAAGAATGAAACAAGAACTAAAAACCTTGTTTAACTATAGCCCCCTTTTCCACCTATGGCACGACATGGTTCAGGTTTGTTTCCACTAAAATATAGTACCTATGCGACATGGGCGGAGTCATCGCTGACCGCACGGCTGCGTGAAACTGCTGTGACCTTGTTTTTATTACACGACAAACACAAACGAGTGACAATAGTGACTTGTAAAGCAGTTGTAAAACTATTTGTTCAGTACTTCCTCCATGACTCTGACGCAGTCACTGGACTGAAACCCAGCGGCAGGGTTTGTGATGTCACTCACGATCAGCAGCTTCAGGATTGTGAAGTCTTTTTAACTGATCTACAGTTCGGCATTGTTCCAATTTGATTCTTGTGTTGGACGTCACAATCACGAATTGTCCAGTGACGACACTCTCTGACCAATAAGTGGCCGGCAGTCTGACGACGTCATGCATAATATCACCTCAGCTCGCTTGGAACCTCCTGGTACCAGGTACCATCGCTAGTGGAAACGCAGAATAACTGCACTGAGGCAAGTCGAGTCACGCTAGTGTTTACTGTTTACTGTCTACTGTTTAAACTGCACACCCATATTATCCAGTCTAGGGAATGGCACGAGGAGGACATTGGACGTGGACGTGGCCCCCCCGTGACTCTCAGTTGAGAGTGTTATATGAACCCAATCCATGGGGGAGCGAGGGTTTGACCCCTCTGGATTTGGTCATTCAGCAACTGTCCATTTGCAAGCCAAGTTTCCCTTTTCCTCCAAACGATAAAAAGAAATACTGACCAAAAAAAATGCAGCTTCACTTGACTTTGTCAACAATATTTCACAGCGTTCCAACAGTACAGTCTTGAGTCCGTCTGACTGGACAACACACAGGTCTCCTGAGGTCCTGATGTGAGCATGCGTGTGTGTCTGACGATCACATCTCAATTATTCTGTGATGCAATGACGACGCAAACGTCGAGTTTACACCTGCTGGCCACAAACACTCCGACACGCACAAGCAAGTGTGGACAACATTAACTTTCCAGCCCGTTTGCCAGTAACGCTGTGGTCTCTGTGCAGAAAATGTTATGGGATAGACTAAATAACATGCCGCTCTGTTTGTGATACACGCACCTGTCTCCTTTTTTCCATTTGATGTGTCTATAGTGAACAGGCTCATGGCCAGGAGGTTCATCAAAGCGGCACGTCCTAATATCGCATCTGCATCTGCGCTCGTTTATGGAGTCGTTGTCGTCGCTGATGTCCTCTGTGAAATAGCTGGAGACGATTCATGAAGAGATCCATATTTGAGGAGAAATTCAAGACGCAGGAAAAAAAACACACGGCTCTGCGTTCTGGAAGGAGCTCAGTTGAAATCGTCCCACTAATTATTACTCTGACAGGAGGATGAAAGGCCTAGTGTTGGAAACATGGCAGTCCAGTTTTGTTATCGCCTGGTATCAATCAAGCGCTCCATGTTTCACATCCGTTCCATTTAGTTTTTTTTGGGGAGTTTGTTTGAGATACGCAGAAGTTTCCATAGAAGTCTGTGTGTTTACACCCTCAAAATAAATGTTGTGTCGCCAACATCCTTCACAATTACGTTTAAAAATCTAAAAAAATGTATGGACTTTTTTTTTACCCGCCTAAAAAAGAAATCATCTTTGTCTTTGTGATGTTTTACGTTATTCAGTTACAAGGAACATTAATCCCGTTAAAGCAAAGGTCTCAAACTTGCGGCTCCAACATCACCTGTGTTTATAAAAGGGGGGAGGAGTCTGGGACAATGAGCCTTGTGGTGAGTGGACCACAAGAGGGCGTGCACCACTGACAATAGAAGAGGGTGATGGAGGAAGCCAATGGCAAAATTTGAATGCAGTAGCTGGTGTTCACCAGAGAGGCAGTAAACATAGCGTATGAAAGAGGTGACGCCACCCCAAGATCCACCAATGTTTTTGTTTGCTTATTAACAATGAGAGAGAAGAACAAAACAAAACAAGAACCTCATTGAAAAACAAAAAAAAACTATAGCTTCCGGGTATAAATTGCGTGAATGTCGCTCGACTGCTCGAGTTGAAAACTTCAAACTTTGACACAGTGACCAATCCCCGTTGAGATTCTGCAGATTTATGAGGTACTGGAACTAAAACGAGAGAGAAACAGAGGACGTGGCAAATGTTCAGCGAAGAAATTGATGATGATGTTGGCAGTTGAAAAATGCTTGGATCTTGCGTTTGGTGTGAACGCAGTGCAAGGCCTTTAATCCACTCAGCCAAGAGACGTCAGCTGTGTCCACAGCTCCGTCTGTCTGAGAGAGTCAGCGGCAACATTTGGCACCAGAGCTCCATTTGGACAGTACAGCGTTTCAGCTAAATCACGTCAACATGCAGTGCCGGAGCTAGAGGCTAGGGAGGCAGAGGAGTTGATTGACATGTCACTGCACCACACATCTTGTCGAAAGGAGCCAGATGCATTTTGACTCCTCCTGTACAGTAGTTGGCGCTGTGTACCACAAAGAGTTGTAATCCATCTTACTAGGAGAAGAAGAAGAATGAACAGAGACATCATCGTAAGTTTTACGGTGGTTGCCTAATGACCCTAACATTAACCCCCTGAAATAGCATTGGCCACCCCAAAAGATTAAAGTCTAGCTCCGCCACTGTCGACATGATTTGACTGTAGAACATTTGCATAACGTGATTTTAATTTGCTTGGAACTTCTTCAACTTCTGGAGTGAGCGACGGATCCGCGATCTGCAGTTTGGCAACAACAATTAACGTTAACACATTTAAAGTGAACAAGCTGAAATCTTCCCTTTTTATCTTTTTACGAGAGTCAACAGCGCAGTTGTCCTCATGGGACGGGTGAAAGAGTTTGTGCTGAATCCCATTATTTTCTTCTCCTCCTCCTTCTTCTTCTCTTCTACTATTCTACTGTAGCATGCAAGGATCTAGTTTTGTAATTAGGATGTTTTAATTAGGGTAATACTTTCATGTTGGCTGCGGTCACCGACCACAAACCGACGATGCATTTTATCTTTCTGCAGCACTCGGCGAGAACATCCGTAATGAGGTCAAAACACCGACGACGCGGCTTCAACAACCTGTTCTCTGCTAAATCCCAGTTATGACATCGTCATTCCTATCACAACTTCATTTATTCTCGTTGGAAGTGAGTGAGTGTGGAAAAGCACATGTGACACATTTACCAGGCGGCTCCAGTTGAATACACGGATGTGTTATTATGTGGAACGACGCGAGAACCTGGAGTGGGGAGCGTTGAGTTGTGGAGGATGTGTTGCTAATTCTTCCTTCCTGGCTTCACTCGAGGGCGCAGCATTGTGTTAGAGCAGTTTCTCATCAGGACAATCTGGCTTTCACTGCTGTAGGTGGAGGTGTGACACACACAAACACGCCTGAGCTAACGTCCAAGGTCAGTCATGGTGGGACTGGCCTCCCTGTGTGTGTGTGTGGGGGACAAGAAGGAAAACACAAGGTTTGACCTTTACACAAACTACAGGTCACTCCCTTAAGATGAATGCACTCTCAGGCAAAAGCTTTCTGGTTTCTATGAGGTGCAGAAACATGGAAATACAGATTTTAGCCCCTCAACGAAAGACTCTCAGAGTAAAATCTCTGCTTTTTAAACCCTTTAACACTGAGCGTATCGCAGACGAACAAATGTTATTTAAAGTGGACATATTATACCATATTTCCCCCATTAAAATAGTTCCCTGGTGTCCTAATGAACATGTCAGTGACATGCTTTGGTCAAAATACCATAAGGATGAAGCACCATAGCAGTTCAATAACCCTGCTAAACACGCCCCTTTCAGAACGCTCGGTTTTGTGCATGGTCCCATTATATGCAAATGAGACACAGGCAAACACACACCCACTTATTTCAGGGGGTTTCTGATTTGTCCTCTTTACAGCTCTATTCCTCTCCCCCTCCCTCCACTAGTTCTCTGACAATATCAACATGGCAGCGTGAGCAGAAAACATCGTGAGTGCCGTCACAGGAACAGACGTCCTACATGAGGATCGAGCCGAACACTGTCCAACTGTAAAACAGTTAAAAACACTTAGGGACAGCACCGCTGATCGCCAACTGCCGCTGTATGTGACTGTATCAGACCGGAGACTGTGCTCCGGATACCTCGTCACCGCTGATCGCCACCGCTGACCAGCTCCAGTGCTCCGGGCTAGTATTTAAGCTAGCGGACTTAATCGTCGCAAACTTTCTCCAGAGCTTAAGAACTACAAACGGATGGATTATTTAGCAGTAATTACAAGTATTTAGCAGTATTTAGAAGTAACAGGAGTTACTTCCATGATGACAACATGATAAATGCACTCTCAGGCAAAGGGATCTCTCTGGTTTCTATGAGGTGCAGACACATGGAAATACAGATTTTAGCCCCTCAACAAAATACTCGCCTTCTTAACCCTTTAACACAGACAACATTTTTGTATTACTGTAATCGAGCAGCACTTTGAGCTATCGGAAATATTCCAACGGTTTCTGAAAGCCGAAAAGTTGCGCGTCTAAGCCAACATGTGGTTATTACGATAATTTCACTCGTCTTTGTCACCAATTCAATTCAATTCAATTCAATTGTATTTGTATAGCGCCAAATCATAACATACATTATCTCAAGGCACTGTACATAGACAACATCAAAGAGAGCAGAGAACCCCAACAGTTCACACAATGAGCAAACACTAGGCATCAGTGGAGAAAGTTGGAAAAAAACACCTTCACATACATGTAGTTTCCAATTATTTTGGCCTGTTTTTGGTCATTGAGACACATATTTTAAATATGTTTTATACTGTTCAAATTCCAAGTTTAACATACATAAACACTATTTTAACGTGCAGTAAATTGTAAATCACTGATATTGGAAGTTATTCTGGAAAACTGGGCAAAACCTAAAGTTTTTCATCTTAAGAACAAGTTTACTACTTTTCCTCACCAACCGCAGCTGTTCCTTCCAACGTAGAGAAAATCATTGATTTAACATCACAGCACACAAGAGTTGTCGATCCACTGCTGCCTCCATCAATCAGTTTAAAAGTGTCATATTGTGACTTATGTGTTTAAAAACTAAAGTTCTAATTTACCTGGATGACACAAACCTACCAAACGTGGCAGCAATAAAGCAGCAAGCTAAAAATGCGGATTTTCTCAATAGACTTTGGGCAGAGTGAAAACTTACAAACTTCTGTTTTCCCACAGGAAAACCTTGTTTAAGAATGAGATAAAGTGGAACACACATTCATACGATATCGCAGACTTGAGCTGGCTCTGATTTTTATTCAGTGAGTCTGTCGTTAAGTGGCTAAAAATCTGTTTTTCATGGTGTTTCTGTTGGCAGCCGTGTTTAAACGTCTAAAAAAAACACTGTCATTTTAATTCCTAAATATTGAGTGTTTTGTGTGCCAGGCTAAAGAGAGGAGACTTGATATCTTTGACCTTGGTGACACCACGCAATAAATATTAAATCACGCTGACTTTTGGCTGAAAACTCTGGCGTTGGCATCTGAACTTCAGCTCATGAGAGAAAACAAGTCATTGAAACTGCCACGGTTTGTTTCAAAACACCATAAATATGGTTGCGACCACAGAAATCCAAAGAGAAAAGAAAACCAAGTCTCCACTTAAGTGTAACATGAATCAACAGAGTGTAGATTGCTCAGTGCTCGGGGGGGAAGAGGAAACATCCATGTCAGAGATACTGTTCTGTCAGAGCCCATTTGTTTAACGGTAACAGTAGAATTAACAGTAAAAATGGGAGTAAATTGAAGGATAGACTGTAGGATATTTCAGTCCTATAATAAAATAGAGATTTTATTACATTGAGGCCAAATCCACACAGAAACCAACCTTTCCCGATTACGATCGTTTTCTTTTGTGTTCTCCGGAGTTCCCACACCTTAGTTGACGTCAAATTCAAGTAATTTTCAAGGACACAGACTTGGGAGTCGCTGTACGCCTGGAACTAAATAATTGTAACGTGAGTATGTAACGTTTAGAATCTGGCCAACGTTCGATAATTACAATTATTTTGACGGATGTCGATGGAGAAAACCTGTGAGGGAGTGCAAAGAACAAATGTGGGAATATAACAAACAAGTGAGGGAGCTGAAAGAGCAAGTGTATTCTGAAACAATAAAATAGAATATTTTAAACTTTTGCTGCTTCTCCTGAGCTCAGACCTCTCTGGTTCCTCTGCCTGAGATCAAATGTGCGACTTATTGAAGAGCTCGATGAAAACTCTTTCACAACTTCAAAGGAAGACTAATTTGAGACTTTGTGCATCTTGTTGTTCTGAGAAACAAGAGGAACAAGTCACAAGTCTCGCTTTTGGTTTCACACAGAACTCATCGTTGAGATGTCCTGCGTTGAGAAATACATGAAATCTCATTTCTTCTCTGTGTGTGTGTGTGTTAAAGTGTGTGAAAGCTTCATTTTCAGGAGACTCGAAAGATGTTTTCCTGGACTGATAATAGCAGGGAGAGGAGAGAGAGAGAGAGAGAGAGAGACAGATGTGAGTTGTAAGATTTATTTACAGCTCACAGTGGAGGAGGGACGATGACCTCACGGAGCAGCTGCATCTTGTAAGGAGCTTCACTGTAACAGGGAGGGGAGAGAGGAGACGAGTCCGTCCTTTCATTCCTCAGACTCGGCTTCAAAGTCCTGCGAGCGCAGCAGGGGGTAAACCCGCGAACATGGCCTCCAAAACTCAGCCACACACGACAGGGACTCTGTGTGCATCTGCAGGAAGACGAAGACAAACAAACATGGTAAACATGCAGACGTGGTTTAGGATCAGAGAGAGGGAAACTGGAGCTGCTCTGAGTGAAATCTTTATGGCAGTTTCAGTGTCGTTCTCATAACTTTTGTTTTCTCCCTTTCTCTTATTTTATTTGACTTTTTTGATTCTTTTAGTGTCTTTTATTGTGTCATTCTTGTGCGTCTCTTGTCCCCCACGTCACCTCTGTCCCCTAGTTTTTGTCCATTTGCCATTTTTCTCTTTTGGTTTTATTGTACAAAGCTCATTTGACGTAATTGTCCATTGTTTTTCCGCTTTTTGTTGTTTAATTCCTCTGTGTTCTTTTGTCCTGGCCAGAAAATGTTAACTTGTTTTCTCCCTGTCTCGCTCAACACTCAGCATGTTTACGTGCACAGTTTAATAGAGCTAAGGTGTGGCTAAGACAGGCAATCAGACAACTTTCCGAGTCCAAGTATACATGCGGAGGAGAAAATTTGATATCTTGGCCGTGTACGTCTTACTCTGCCTCTGTAGGTGGCGCTGTATCTCACTAGAGACGGTGCTGTGGTTCTGTATGTTCCGTACCTGCTACATGACATGAAGAAAACCAAATGATTGTCTTAGTCCGACTATAATCTGACTCCCCCGCTTTTCCCCTGACTTCCGCACTGTCCTCTATTATCCTTTCACCACAACCGGTCTAGGCACAAGTGTCTGCTGTGTCCCAATAGTCAAGGCTGCATCCTCCAAGTGTGCATTCATCGTATGGATCAAATGTGTCACAGCATCTCGACTTGGCTGTCCCCACCTGTGACACAGATTGCCGGCTCCTTCAAATGTGGCCAACGTTTCCCCGTCCATGAAGGCCGACCATATCCCAGAGTTCTTTGTGATCCAGTGTGGAGGCAATGCACCTTTGAGCTGCTTAAAAAAAGCATTATTTTTGGTATTCAGTCTGACAGTCACTGGGCCTGAAAAACCACTGACAGTGGGGTTACGATTCATGTTGTCGCTAAATACATCAGACTCCGCTGTTAAATATTGAGATTTTAGAATCTAGCGATTTGCTAAATGCTGGAGATTAACGTTTGTTTTCAAGGAATTTTAAGTCTTTTTAACTTTTTTAATTTACAGTTGGACATTGTTCGCTTTGATTCTTGTCGTTCTCATGACGCTTCCAGTGACGACACTCTCTGACCAATCATTGGCCATCGCATTTTAGAATCGTCTCAGCTCGCTTGGAACCTTGTCAGAGCAGGTACTGAAAAACACCAGGTACCAGGTACTATCACAGAAAAACCAGCCGTGCTGGAACTGTGTAGTGGAAAATGAGTATGAGACGCTCAGGTCTGCATGTGCTGCTTTTCACTGACGTCCTGTGGGACAGAAAGTGCTGACTGTTGTGTGACAAGTGTTTGCCTCGTTCACAGCACAGACCAACAAGCTGTCGACTGTGGGTGTGAACAGGACGTCTTATCGGGAGGATGAACGTGGAAAACAAAACACACATGTTGCGTGCCCGGGACCGTGACACATGCTGCTTTGAATTTCAGCGCACACTCAGCTTGAGGAGTGGCGGATGCCACCGATCTCCATGGCTCCCCTTTCATCACTGAAGCAGAATGTAATAAAACTTCACCTCAGGTTTTCGACACTGGCAGGAAGCATATTCTGCACATTTCTAATGAACAGTCCTCCTTCTTCCTCTGCCCCGCTGTAATATTCCCACAGTACATTGTTGTTATTTCACATTCCACAAAGGTATTGTCCCATTTTTGTACCGAGGTTTCCACCAGAGGTTTCCCAGTAAGTGGTGTAATGAGCAGGGGTTGACAGGGGTTGACAGAGGAGAATTAATGCCCACAGAGTATCTCAGTTGGGGACAGATGAGGGCCAAAACCCAGACCTTTTGTCTCCAGCAGCAGGTCCCTGTCGCCAGGTCCAAACCCGAAGGGGAACTTCTTGTAAACTGTGGATTGTGGTGCCAGTACGGCAGTCCCTGCTGTCATAACCTTTCTATATTTGAACCCTCCCCTTTTTCAGTATATGTGGTCTGACGTGACGTAACGCTCACAAGTTTTCTACCACTTTATCCTCCAAACCAGGGGTCTCCAACTCAAAATGACCTTGGGGCCACTGAGGGTTTAGTTTGGTCAATAGTTAACAATATATATGGCACATATTTATATTTTTGAGAAGTATTTAGTATCAGTGACCTCGCGTGTTAGTGACCTCTGCCTCAATCCCGGCTGACAGAAAGCATGTGAGGTTTACACAGAGTCAACTAGGGTCAATACAGAGTGTCCAATTGACCACTTGAAGCTGGTGTTCCTGGAGGTACAAACATGCTAACTAATATTAGCATTGTGACAGTAATAGGTTGCTTGGACGCTCTAATCTAGAAAATATCTCATAACCCTGTCACTACTCAAGTGCTTTGCCGTCTTCGGCAGCGCCAATGGACTTATACAAACATTATACAAACAAAAGTCCTTAATTCTTTTCCTGTAACGAGTGCTGATCGGCAGCTGGAGTTAGCTGTACATCGCCGCCCAAGATGGAAGTTCCTATGTATGTAAATGTAAATAAAGTATATTTTGGGGGGGAACCTGTCCAAGATCGCTGACCCTCTCCGCACATGTCCGGCGCAAATTGGGCAGCGATGTTTTTGTTTTTGTGACATTTGTCCAAGTGGAGTTGCTGTAAGTAGGATCAGTGGTGGGCTGTCAGGGCCAGCAGAGAAGGCCCTGCTGGCCCTGACAGCCCACCACTGATCCTACTTACAGTATCATAAAAGTATTTTTATTATTATTAATATTATTATTATTAATAATAATAATAATAATAATATATATATATATATATTTTAATAATCAAATGAATGTGTGTCTGAATTCAATTACTTTTTCAGTATGTTATGATTATATTTCCAGAAAGAATATGGTTATTTTTGGTGAAGCTGAGCTGGATTTTCCATATGTCATTAAACGCATCATAGCTCCGTGAGTAGGATGGACCTGGTGTATCTGCCGTGTTTGGACGACAAAAACATTGGCAACAGGAAGAACAAATCTTTTCCTAGAGCTCTGATTGGACTGTGCAGTGTTTACATACATGTTTCTCAATATCTTGACGTGTGACACATGAAAAAAGCAACACAAACAGACCCACAATGCAGTTCAGTGACGCTTAACGCTGCTCCATTCAAAATGAATGAGAAGCCTTTTGGTTGACGCCTCAAAATTTGAGGCGTCGCTAAGACGTAAGTCCCAAAGCAGCGTCTCATACACTCTGGATTGCAGTGGCAGTACAACAGTCCTGCTGTCCTAGAGGTTTTTTTTTCCTCCCATGTCCACCACACAAAGCCTCAGCTCAAATTCCTAGATTACCCCCAAAAAATCTGGATCTCATCACGACACACTTCCCTCTGAAACCCAATGTGGAGTGGGAGCAAAAACAGTTGAGCTAACCTCAGTCCTTTGCACAAACACCAATATAATGGTTACGACCACAAATATGCGGAAAGTTTACTCAAGTTATTTTGAAATCTTCAAATTATATGAAATGAGGGGGGCAGTTGCAAAAGAAGCACTGAGAAGTAAATAAACCAAAAAACCCCAAAACCATTCACCCCAAATATTCTGAGTTAACACTCCATAGCAGCAAATAATTACTGACCCGTACGTCTAACCCCACCACTGTCAGACGACGACGCTTCCACACAGAGACACAAACGTCCACCCACAAAGATGAAAGATCACTCCTCTAAACAGCTTCACTCCCCGGGTGGGAGGCTAAACGAGAACCTGGTGGTGTGGCAGAGGACCAGCGAGGCGGATGAAAAGCTCCGTAGGCTGATAAGGAAGCCGGGCAGACTGGATGATGAGAAACCAGATTTACTGGGTCGTCACTGTGAACTTCTGCTGCTGCCGTATCTGACTCGAGTGACAAGGCCACCTATTGAGAGAGAAAATGAGAGGGACTGAATCAGAGCTGGGGAATATCAGATCGCGAGAGAATTATCTGACTTCACTGTGGCGCGTTATTTTACACAATAGGCAAGATTATAAAATCCATTGGAACAATAATCGTGTGTTTTTTAAGTAAAAAACTCTTCACAAAGGGGCTGATTGAATAAAATGTATGCCTGCTTAAGTTGGAGCGAGATTTCTGACTGAAAAATGTCATTTTCTTTAAACTTCACTTTCTCGCACCAAATTCCATAGAGAAAATCAGCATTTTTAGCTCGTGTGGACTCAGGAACTACTTGTGTACAGTTGCTTCGTTTTGGCCAGTTTGTGTCACTGAGGTCAATCTGAATATTGAGTTTCAAACACTGAAGTGACAAAATAACATATTTGAACTTACTGATGGAGGCGGCAGTAGATCACCGACTGCTGTATCCTGTGATATGAAATTGTTGGTTTTCTCTATGGACTTTGGTGTGGTTTGCAAAGTGACACAAACACCTCTCGTAGATCTCATAGACAGGTTTAGCTTGTATTAGTTCAACATGTGTTTTTTCTTGTGTCAGGGCTGACAGGCTGGAGGGAAATGAGATTTCACCGTTGTTTGACTGTCACACGCTGTCATCCTGTCATTTGTAGTCAACAGTCAACTACAGTTGATGGGGAGTCGCAACTTTGATGATGACACAGGAATATTAAACCACAGGAGGAGCAGGAGGGGAGCGAGAGAGGCAGGGAGAGTGGAAAAATAAAGAGCGAAGAAAACAAAAGTGCTGCAGCATCTTCACAGCAAATCCACCTGGTTTTCATTCCGATCACGCCTCTCTGACTCTCCTATCTCCTCACGCCAGTAATCTCTTTCTCTCACACTGAAACACTCTCTAACATCGAATTAAAGAGAAAATAGAGAAGTGGTTTCTGAGTCCGTGTCTTTGTCCGTCTGCACACGTCTCTCACCAGGTCTCACAGAGATGGGACCAGAGAAATTAAACAATGGTGTAGTTGATGGTAACAAACATGAACTGTTGTGTGTTGGTGTGTATATATAAGTCATTTCATAGTCTTACATGAAATACATATATTATAGTATAGTTGAAAGTAAATAAATGGATCTTTGGGATCCTCTCACGTCTCCTGCACCAAAGCCAATTCAGAAAACTAGTGTTTTTAGCTCACAGTGACACAGTAGCTGCTGGTCCGCTGCTGGTCCACTGCAGCCCCGTGTGGCGAGTCCGTGTTACTGAGGTAAATCCAAACAAAGGAATTAAAATCTCCAAAGTCGCCAAAAGTATAGTAGTAGTATTTGAAGTGACGGACGGAGACTGGAGTGGATCAACAACTCCCGTGAGCCGTGATGTAAAATCGTTGATTTTCTCTGTGGGCTTTGGTTTGAGGTAGTGATGTGAGAATCTCATATAACCACGCTTCAAAAAAACCCTGAACTCTCCCTATAACGCGAGGTCTTTTAACCAAACTTGACAACGAACCCTTTTTTTTTCTGATGAGTGTGTGTGTGTGTGGAGGTGGAAGCTGAGTCAGCGTGGAGCGGCTTATTTGACCGTGGTCAGTCTGACGTTCAAACGCTCAAGGCTCCCAAAAAAACTGCTCTGATGGCTGATCCTGATAATCCCTGATGACCCCTGTGTCTGACATCATCACTGTCAGACAGAGGTCACGCAGAGGCACAGGGGTCGCTGACCCGAGTTTACAAAGACAAGATGAATGTGTGTGTGTGTGTGGGTCAGACATGTTTTTTTGGGCAGTTGTGGTCTTTCTTTTTTTAACTCTTTTGTAAAGCAACACTATGAGAGTTTTGTGGGATCAGATTGACCTGTACCTGCATGGTTATTAAAGGACACACTTCTCATCGTGTTTCCACCCACAAAACACTGTCAAATCCAAATTTTGCCTTTTGGCAAACACTTTTGGCTCAAATGACCACAAGTGACGCATGTTTTTAAATGATTTTTTGCATGACAGCCAGGTGAACTGTCACTGACAAATGTAAGTAACTGGTTGAAGAAACTCATGTGTTACCAAAAAATGAAAGCCGTTTGCGACATCTGAGCACAGGACACACAAAGTCCCGACACTGCATGACATTGTTCTATGAACCACAATTTGTGAGAATAACGGAATGACTGACAGCAGTAAATCCACTTTATAGCAAGACTGGTTATCACAACACACTTACGATCAAGTCAAGACGATTACGGTGGCCTGGAGGTGCAAACCATTCCAAATCCCAATGAACAAATGAACAAAAGCCACAATTGTTACGGAAAGGTATCGTACAAAATTTCACTGATGCTGTTCCGCGATAAACAAAAGAGACCAGAGACCAGCTGACCAAAAAAACAAAACAAGAGCTTCTGCCATAACATTCACTGTATTAGTTAATTCCGTAAAATAAAATAAACGTTTTAACGTCATTCCATAAGCCTCGTCTTGTGCAGTTTGTACGTTAAATATCATGTTTACTGTCAAAGATAGAGAAAATATACATACATATATGAGTATGTATATATATATACTTGTATGTATATTTAAAACCGCTCACACAGGCACAGTGGATGGTTTTAAAGCAGAAATACTGTTTTGATTGTGGGTAACTTATCGTTCTCCAGACATGACGTAAGATATTCGGCAATTTCTGTGTCCACCAACTTTGAGACCCGTCCGTCCGTCCTCTGAAAATGACTCGGCGTAACGGATCACACCTTGTGGCCAGAGTAGGAATGACAGGGTTCATTGTTCTCTGTGACACATCAACATGATTTTGAAGTTTTTGTTTTAGGGTCAAATAAGTTTAAAAAACTCCAGCTTTCATTTGAAGAGAAATTAGTAAAAGGGAACTCTCAAACCACAAGAAAAAAAAAGTCCCACATGTGCAACATCTGCCTCAATCATAACACAACACTCGCCTGTACCACGAACACAGTGACATCACTCTGACGCTGGACTCTCCCTCACACTCTGTTTCAGTGGCAGGCAGCAGACTCTGAGTTCCAGGATCCAGCAGCGACGTGACTGTAACTGGAGTTAGAGCTAGGGATAGTCATAATTTAATTGTAGATATCTATTATGAAGTTATTAGATATCTTGAATTTAGATATTGATTAGAGATATCTGAAATTGGAGATTGACTAGGCAGAATGCCTAGTCAAAATGTAATTACAGATATCTTGAATTGAAATTACATTGCAGATATCTGTATGCAAATTAGGCCCACTGTAGGCGGGAGCTGAGCGTGTTGTTGTTCAAATCATCAAATCACATAGAACTAGCACCTGTTAACTGTTAGCGTAATTAGTGCCATGTCGGAGCAGCCAGAGGGCGACAGAGTTTCTTAGTCGGCTTTTTAATGCTGCAGCCCGCGCAAGACAGGACCTGTGCAGCACAGCAGCGGTGTCACAGCAGCGACACCTACTCCACAGAGCGTTCACAGGTCCGTGACATCAGCACTGTCACAGCAGCGGCGTAACAGCAGCTGTGTGACAGCAGCGACGTCACAGCAGCGGCGTCACAGCAGCGGCGTCTGCTCCATGGAGCGTTCACAGGCCCGTGACATCAGCACCGTCACAGCAGTGGCGTAACAGCAGCTGTGTGACAGCAGCGACGTCACAGCAGCGGCATGACAGCAGCGGCGTCTGCTCCATGGAGCGTTCACAGGCCCGTGACATCAGCACCGTCACAGCAGCGGCGTGACAGCAGCGACGTCACAGCAGCGGCGTCTGCTCCATGGAGCGTTCACAGGCCCGTGACATCAGCAGAGACAAGAGCGAGCGGGAAACAGACGCACGAGCGCTCTGTGTCATCGCCCTGCATATGCTTTTAAACACTACGTCTACGACATAAACAAGCTTTGAGATGAGAATTCTGTGTGAGACGAGACAAATGCAAGACTGGGACTTTTTTTCTTTTGCGTCCTCTGGGGACAGATCCCAGTCAGACTGTGGAGAGACAGGTCAGCAGGGGTCACAGAGCATGCTCAGTGCCATTTTCCCACAGAACTGTCACGGTGTGCGTCCCTGGTTGTGCTGTGTGACCAAAACTTACGTGTGCTGCCCAGGGAGCTGTCACTGCAACCAACAGGATTGGTGCAGGAAATAGAGGTGATGAAGAAGTGATGGGCAGGTATCCAAGTCTGGTATCCAAGACAGGAACACAGAGGGACAGATGGTGGTAGACTTTGCAAAAAGGATGGAAATGGCTGAAAAGAAAGAGTGGGACACTGAGGAGACTGAAGAGAGCAGACAGGAGTACAGGGAGATGCAGCACAAGATAAAGGTAGAGGTGGCATAGGCCAAATAATGGGCATATGATGACTTGTATGCTAGGTTGGAAAGTAAGGAGGGAGAGAATGATTTATACAGATTGGCAAAACAGAGAGATAGAAATGGGAAAGACGTCCACCAGGTTCAGGTGATTAAGGATAGAGAGGGACATGTGTTGACAGGTGCCACAGAAGTAATGGGAAGATGGAAAGAGTACTTCGAAGATCTAATGAATGAAGAAAAAGGAAAGAGAGCAAAGGGTAGAAGAGGTGACTACTATGAACCATGAAGTAGCAGAGATTAGTAAACATGAAGTGAGGGGGGCACTGAAGAGGATGAAGAACGGAAAGGCAGTTGGTCCTGATGATATACCTGTGGAGGTATGGAAGTGTCTAGGAGAGGAGGCAGTAGAGTTTCTGGTTAGACTATTCAACAGGATCTTAGAGAGTGAGGGGATGCCTGAGGAATGGAGAAGAAGTGTGATGGTGCCCATTTTTAAGAATAAGGGAGATGTAACTATAGAGGAATAAAGTTGACGAGCCATACAATGAAGTTATGAGAAAGAGTAGTGGAAACTAGACTGAGAGCAGAAGTCAGCATTTGTGAGCAACAGTATGGTTTCATGCTACAGATGCAGTATTTGCTTTAAGAATGCTGGTAGACAAATACAGAGAAGGTCAGAGGGAGCTGGATTGTGCCTTTGTAGATCTGGAAAAAGAGAGAGGAACTATGGTCCTGTATGAGGAAGTCTGGAGTGGCAGAGAAGTATGTTAGACTTCATGTAATGTAATGTAATGACTGGTGCAGGACATGTATGCCAACTGTGAGACAGCGGTGAGGTGTGCTGTAGGTGTGACAGAGAAGTTCAAGGTGGAGGTGGGACTACATCAGGGTTCAGCTCTGAGTTCCTTCTTGTTTGCGGTGGTGATGGACAGACTGACAGATGCGGTTAGACAGGCATCTCCATGGACTATGATGTTTGCAGATGACATTGTGATCTGTGGTGAGAGCAGAGACCAGGTGGAGGAAAAGCTCGAGAGGTGGAGATGTGCTCTAGAAAGGAGAGGAATGAAGGTTAGTCGCAGCACGACAGAATATATGTGTGTGAATGAGAGGAACCCAAGTGGAACCGTGAGGCTACAGGGAGTGGAGATAAAGAAGGTGGAGGATTTAGGGTCAACAGTCCAGAGCAGTGAAGATTGTGGAAGTAACATGTTAAAGCTGGTTGGAATGGGTGGAGAAAAGTGTCAGGGGTAATAATGTGTGATAAAAGAGTATCAGCCAGAATGAAAGGAAAGATATACAAGACAGTGGTGAGACCAGCGATGCTGTATGGTCTAGAGACAGTGGCACTGAGGAAAAGACAGGAAGCAGAGCTGGAGGTAGCAGAGATGAAGATGTTGAGGTTCTCTTTGGGAGTGACGAAGATGGATAGGATCAGGAATGAGTCAGTCAGAGGAACAGCACATGTTAGATGTTCTGGAGATAAGGTCAGAGAGGCCAGATTGAGATGGTTTAGTCATGTACAGAGGAGGGATAGTGAGTATATTGGTAGAAGGGTGCTGGGGTTGGAACTGCCAGGCAGGAGGTCTAGAGGAAGACCAAAGAGAAGGTTTATGGATGTAGTGAAAGAGGACATGAAGTTAGTTGGTGTGAGAGAGGGGGATACAGAGATACAGAGAACAGGGTGAGATGGAGGAGGTTGATTCGCTGTGGGGACCCCAGAAGGGAGCAGCCCAAAGGAAAAGAAGAAGAAGAAGATGAAGTGGCGGGCAGGATGAAATTGATACGGGGGCTGCAGGTTTGAGTTTTTAAATAAGGGATAATAATATACATTTATTGTATATTCTTACTGCTGTGTGTCTATTTTAGCCGACTGGGGCTAAAAATGACTCCCACCCCGATTGCGTGGCTCCCTGCTCCGTCCAGGATGTTCCGTCTGTCTGACTCAGCCCGTCCGGCCTGTGCAGGTATGAGAGACGCGCCAAGTTCTGTCCCCGCCACGGCCCTGTCCTGGTAATCACTCCACCACAGCCCCTGCATTGTCCAGAGCAGGGCGGGGTGAGGGAAGGTGCAGACACACACACACACACACACACACCCTTTCACAATCTTCATTCATTCATCCAGTGCTCAGACGTCACATCCCGCACACACACACACACAAGCGCGCTTACTCTCAGAGGATGCAGAGCAGCAAAGAATTCATGGAAGGAACACACACACACACACACACACACACACACACAAACTTGTTTTTATATCTTAGTGAGGACACATCATTGACATAACACACTTAAACCAGGTCTTAACCCTGAAAAAGACAACATGTCCCCACAAAGACAGATTTTCTACATTTCTTTGGACCTCATGAAGATATAAATACAAGCGCGCGCACACACACACAGGACACTGCGTTGTCCTCCAACTATTTGGACGCCGTAAACAAAGCCTCAACCAGAACCAGTTCAAGTCTAACCCTGACCTTTAACCTCAGTTCTAAATGTAACCAGCGCCTCAGAAATGAGGTTCTGCCTCACAAGGACTCACTGGTGTTTGTGCCGGAAGAGGTCCTAAAAAGGCAGCAAATACAAGTACAGCACACACACACACACACAGAATCTGGATGAACACTTGACACACATTCAACTCTTGTCCCTGTCTCACGTTTCAGGACGGCGTCCGTCTCATCACTTACTGGACTGCACAAGACAAAAGCGTCTGTCTTTACGTCTCATGACACACTTCCTGTCGCTGCACATGTACTGTAGTTTTTAATATTTCCCAACTGAAGCGGGTTAGTCAGGATTTACACCCCCCCGTCCTCCTGTCCCTCTCTTCTTTTCCAGTTATCCTCCTCTCTTTTAACACCGCTCAGTCTTCCTGTGGACGTCTTAACGTTCCCGCTCTGAAATAGATCCAGACTTATCTCCACATGCAGGATTTACTTCAGTGACTCGTCATATTTTAGCCCCTTAAGAGGATGAAAAAATATTGAATTTATGGGTTTCTGGCATCTCCGCACCGCTTGCTTTATTACCGCGCCTCCACAACAACACCTCCAGGATTTAAGATGTAATATTAGACGTGAGTGGACGGCTGAGACTATTCTGCCGGAGTCTGCAGTGATAAAAACGCGTTCCTAATAGTGATGAACGCGGTGGTGAGTGTGCAGCAATGTGGACTGAGGGGATTCTCCCTGTGGATTAAAAAAAAGAAAAGAAATGTACTTAAAACACAACTCCAGGAGACGCGGAGAGACCAAGTGTCTCTTTGTCCTGCGCTAATGGAGTTCAATCAATCACACAGAAGGAGACGCGTGCTCGACCAGAACATGTGATCTCACGCCGCAGAGAAAACTAAGATTAACTCGGGCTCACAGAAGTTCCCTGGCCTCACTTTTGAAGCCGCAAAACCTTTCAACAACTTTTTGTGCCTAGCTCATTTATGTTGGGTGCAAATCGCCAAAATGGACACCGAGGTTATGGTCGACTTTCTTGTTCGTCTTGGTCGATAACGTATTACCAATAAGTTTCGGGAGATTTAGTGGAACTCAATTTTGCCACTGTTTTCACCTGGGGGGGGGTTATAGAGCCCTTGAGCAACTCACGAAGTCCAGGAACTATGCAAATGCCGATTCCTTTTACTGCCATTGTGTAACATTTACTTGTGTATGTGTCATTTTTCACGAGCTCTGAAGTTTCCGACACAGCGCCGTCACGCTGACACTGATTAGACCACACAGTATTGTTTGTATGAAGGTATATTTCTACGTTTATTGTTCTCCGCTCTGGCTCAGTGGCAGAGTCCAACTGCACACGTGTGGTTTATGTGATTTGTGTTTTTCTTGGCCGACCGGAGGCTCATTAGCATGCTGTGTGTGTGTGTGTGTGTGTGTGTGTGTGTGTGTGTGTACATGAGGTAATGTCAAATCTCTGTTCTGTGTGCTGAGCTCGTACAGTTGGGACTGAATTAATTCAGCTTTTGTTTTTCTTGACTGTGTTCACGGCAGCGACACGACCTCAGGGTGTGTGATGATCTCTAATAGAGAGTAAATCTGTGGGTTAAAGGTCCAATACGTGACATTCTCCTCCCTCACAAGCAAGTATCGAACTCACATGTCACAAAATGTTGATCAGTGTTCCACAAACTTAGAAATAATAAGCTTAATGTGCCACGACTTCTCCTCAGTTTCTGTTGTATTTCTGTCACAGCGCCTCATACAGGCCTGGCATATTTATATGACAGTGTTTAGAGGACCATTTTGAGAAAGTGAGGTCCCCACAACAAGGGACTAAGGGAATGCATTATGTCTCTGATGTGTCTTCATGAAGGACACAAAAGCAGTGTATGTGTGTTTTGTATGTGCATTTTTATGAGGACATTTTGTCTGGTCCTCACCACTTTAAAGGTTTTTTTGGGGGGAGGGGAGTTAAGGCAGGGTTTCAGAGTTAGAATTGAGTCTAGGTTTGGTTAAGGTTACCAGTTATACACATATATATATATATATATATATATACATATATATATATATATATGTATATATCTAAATATTCAGCTTTGATGCAGCATGTGCATTGGTCAAGGTGGTCACTTATGGCTCAGGAGGGCGACACAGTATCTCACCACAGGAAGTGGTTTTGTTGCATCTGTGAAACTCAGAGAGGGAGAAAGTGCAATGACTTCAACTCACCACAAGATGGCACCGTGGGGCACAAATGATCTTCCCACCATCACAGTGCGGCTGACACACAATGACTTGCTAACATTTTCCATTATTTATTTAGCTATCTAACACTAAAAATAAGGTGTCAAACACTAAGTTTTTCAGTTTCTTTCTTTCTTTGTATCTGAGGATCTCACACATCATAACCTCATGCAACTTCAACCATCACTTAGCATTTAACTGTCACTTAAATGCAGTCTTTTCTATAATATATATCAATTTACCTTACTGATATTATTTTGGTCTGTGCAGTTTGTCTCTCTGTGTGTCTCTGAGCTGCAGCAGAACTCATCCCTGAGAAACAGCGCAGACACTCAGGACAATGAGGATGATGATGATGATGATGAAGAGTGTTTCACTCACTCATTCTCTCTTCTCTTTTAGCCAATCACAGTCACTCATTCATTCAAGGGCCCGATTACAGGAGCAGTGGTGAACAGAGTGAGAGCCTCTTCACTGTGAGAGAGCTAAATCAAGGAGGTGGCCTCTTTTAACACCGATATCACATCAACGAGATGCACGGAGGCCATTTCACCACACTCCAGCATGGACTGAAGAGTTTTGTTACGTCTCTGAGTGTTTGAGGAACAATGAGGAACCATGAGGAACCAGGAGGAGCCATGAGGAACCATGAGGAACCAGGAGGACCCATGAGCACCCATGAGGAACCAGGAGGAACCATGAGGAACCATGAGGAGCCATGAGGAGCCATGAGGAACCATAGGGAACCATGAGGAGCCATGAGGAACCATGAGGAGCCATGCGGAATCAAGTGAAGAGATAAAGACGAGCAGTTTAGTGACAGCAGCACAACAGGAAGTGAAGCCTCGTGAACAAAGGTGATGTGATGAAAGGAAACCAATTACAAACATGCGCTGGTATCAATCATAAATTAAAAAAATACAGGGGACAAAAAGGTTATTTAAGCGGCACAAATGTGTGTAAATAAATAAGTACATAATTAATGCTTTGGGATAATAATGATTAAAAATCATTCGTAATTATTAATGGTTATGTGTGTTATGTGTGGTTGTGGACTCACCTCTGAGGCAAAGCAGTTAAACACGTGTACCTAATAAAATGGCCTTGAAGCGAGAATACGAAAATCAAATGAACACAGACCAAAACAAAATCAACACAGAATTAATGCAAATGAACCATTATATATAAATGTGTGTGAATCCACAGCAGAGAATATGAATAAATATATGTATGTAACGTTTAAACAGACATGTCAGCAGAGTTTATACGTGAAGGTTAAGGACGCACACACACACACACACACACACACTCACACGCACACACGCACACACACTCACACACACACACAGAGCGTATGAATTTATACAACTGTCTGAACTCATCATAAATCAAAGTTAAAAGTATTACTTGGCCACAAACGTATTTGGCTTCAGTTGTGAGTGAATAATAACTCAGAACGGGACGTCATGTAGGACACAGATAATTGGTTACACTTTCACAACAAAAGGAGCTTCCTGTTTTCTTTGGCGTGACCTTTATTCTTGTTTGTCACTTCCTGTCTGCAGCTTATGACAAATCAATCTGACTTATCTCTCTTATATCTCTTTCAAGACTTGTTGTATTTGAACAGAATTTGGAAGTGAATGGAAATTTCTCCCCATTGAATCTTGGCACACTAATCAGAACTGTGGAAACGTTTTATAAAATAATGGAAATGTGGAAAACCAATGCAAAATGGCTCAGTAGCGCCCCCTCAGGCCAAACGTCTATGGAGCGGGTCGAAATTTAGTTTCCCGAATCTTGGTGGGAACGTGGTTTGGCCCAAAACGAACAAAAAAATCGCACTGAGACCATGACCTCGACTCAACAGGAAGTCAGCCATTTTATATTTGGCGTCCATCTTGGCGTTTTGAAAGTTTCGTAACTGTTACCATTTATTGTAGCAACACGAAAAACACACACGTCAATTTGTACTAGACCCATCCAAGTTCAAAAGTTATTGAAATGTTTCACAGATTCAAAAGGGGCGTGGCCATGGCAGCCATCAGAATTTTGCCAAGATTTGGTGATTCGCCACAAACTGGAAGTGCGCTATAACTTGGCCATACGTTGACCAATCGACACAAAACTTCATCTGTGAACATGTCTATGAACCCAAACTTGATCCAAACACAATGTTTTCATTCTGACGCTGCCAAACAGGAAGTGCCCTGTAACCCGTACATTGACCGATCGGCTCGTGAGACCAAGGGAAAAATGGGACCAACCTGGTAAATAAAGTTAAATAAAATAAAAATAAAATGTTTATGCAAGATCTTTTAATTATTCCCAAAGTTAGAAGTAAGAACTATCTTTGAAACACCTTTATAATTTATTTGAACTCTTTTTTTGAATTCATTTCAGGATCTGACAGGATCAGGATCTGTTTTATTTCTATTTTACTGCACCATGTTATCTTATCCTTCGCTGATTATTGTACATCTTTTATTTATCTACTTCTGACACACACACACACACACACAGCACCAGTGTTTCTAGACGCGTGCAATGCACCAAAATGAAAATATCACACATTTTTGGAAACGCGGCAACTGAAATAAATTAAGCAGGTGTACCTAATAAAGTGACCGCTGACTGTATGTCATGTTATGTAAAAGTGCAGCCGCTTCATTCACCACAGCAGAGGAAAGAACAGCGACTTCTTCCTGAGCTAAAAATACCAACACACTTGTTTTTCTCCTCACAGCCTTGTTTACAACTCTCTCTCTCTGATGGAGCCCGTTGCCTTAATGCTTCGGTGTTTCCATGGCAACGAGGGAGCAGAGGGTCTCTGAGGTCACAAACGGGGAGAAAACCCACGTAATGCAGCAGCCTCCTTACGCTGGGCTGCTGCTGGACGCTTCATTAACGCGCCGACGCTGACATGATGAATCGTCAGCAGACGCGGGCTGTTAATCATCTGTGGTGGTGAGAGCTGCTCCTGCGTTTGATGGAGGGAAAGGAGTGGAGTGAGTCCTGATGGAGAGAGGCGAGGCCGAGGGTTTTTTCAAGAGAGCAAAGTGGATTACATCCATTATTTAGCTGCTGCTGCTTCCTCTTCAGTGTGAGGAGAAGAGAAGAGATAGAAAAATCAACCCTCTCTGACAACAGCCTTTAATTTACTCAAAGATTAAAGAATATGTAACATTTCTACGGAAGACGAGAGCGGCCACGGTCGCGACAACATGTTTTCAGTCCGTTATCTCGAGATCACGGAGTAATTCATTTGTTACCGCAGAATAACGTGACACATTAATGCGTTATCTCGCAATGACAACAGTAATGAATGAGTTATCTCAGGATAACGAGATAAATGAATGCGTTTTCTCTTGATAATGGGGTAAACTAATGCATTATCTCAAGATAACAAGGCTCGTTTCATAGTGATAATTAACTTACCTTACTTAGATAATGAGTTGAATGAATGCGTTATCTCAGGATAACAACACCTTAATGTGTTATCTCGGGATAACAAGGCCAAATTTCTTGTGATAACGAGGTAAATTAGCACATTATCTCAGAATTAGAAGGCCTTAATGCATTTTCTAGTGATAATGAGGTAAATTAATGCGTTATCTCGGGAAAACAAAGCTCGTTTTCTAGTGATAATCAATTTACCTCAATAACGAGTTGAATTAATGCATTATTTTGGAATAACCAGGCAAAGTCTCTCATGCTATTGAGGTAAATTGTCGCGTTAACTCTGGATAACAAGGTCTTGTTATCCAGAGTTAATGCATTAATATTTCTCATTATCATGAGAAAACCGACGGTTATCCAGTGATGGCGAATCAATTATAGCAGCAACCGTGGCCGCTCTCAGCTTCCGTACATTTGTGCATTAAATAATAAATACATTAAATAATAAATACATTTATAAAGCACTTTAAAAAAACCCAGCAAGGTTCGGCAAAATAAATACAATAGTATACTTGTGTATATATATATATATACATATATATAATTTATATGTATATATACTGTAGACATTGTCTCGACTAATGAATGTATTCACCTCCTCTTGTGTGGGCTGTTAAAGATTATTTATAGAAGTGAACTCTTTCTTTGTGGCAGAGTGTTCCTCGCTCTAATTTATGTAAAAAAAACATCGCATCAAAAGAAAGCGATGTGGAGAAATTGGGGCAAAAGAGGAAGAGAAAAAAGAAAACATAACTCTTGATATGTTCCTGTTTTATGGTGAAGCTTCTCCTTCGCTTCTTATTTCCTCTCGTGAGCGGCACAGATTGTGTCCTCGGGGTAATCGTCGATGCACACGTTTGAACATATAGCTCCGAGTTCGTTTGCATGCGCTGCAGCGTCGGCACCAAACTCCAGCCCGTCAGACACGTACAGTATAGATCTAGTGTCAAAGAGAGGGCATGTCGGAAGAAATACTGGGTTTATATTAGTGCTGGGCCGTTAACGGCATTAACGTGCTGCGTTAACGCGAGACTCTTATCGCGCGATAAGAAAATTATCGCCGTTTATCTATTGTCAAAGTTGGGTCTGGGACCTGGGTCCACATAGTGAGCAAGCTATGAATTTCACTTTGATATGTTAGCGCGGATGTATACCTGGCCCAGAAGGCTCTGACCTGGCTGAGCGCGGATGTATACCTGGCCGAATTACGCTGTGGGGGCTGGGGCGTGCCGCGTGAGTCCGAACCGTGTGCATCAAACGTCAGCTGACATGGACGCTGCTGCGAAGCCCGCCGGGTTGCTTCAGGGGAAATTTATTTTCAAGAAGCTTCCCAATGGAAACCTCGATAAAACTAGGGTTGTATGCACTTTGTGCAACGCCGAGTTAGTTTACTGTAGAAGTTCGTCAAGTCTGAAGTACCACCTAAACGCAAAGCATCCCTTTGCTGATGTGAAAGGTGCCGGAGCAAGCACTGAAGCCGAGAAAAGTCGTGTTCGTCAGACTACAATGTTTGAATGCAACCGAGGCAAGCCCGTCAGCACAGCTCTGTCAGCTAAACTAACGGGCCTCTTAGCTCAGTGGATTGCCCTCAACTGCCGGCCTATCAGTGTGGTTGAAGATGAGGGGCTGGAGCTTCTTCTCCAGGCGGCCACAGGTGACCCATCTTATAAACTTCCTGCGAGGCGAACCATCGTACGGAGAATCAATGAACAGCACGCCGCACAGAAAGCGGCGAAAGAGGAGAAGTTGGCTGGGGCAACTTGTGTGGCACTGACTGGGGATCATTGGTCGTCTGTTAACAATGAAAACTACCTTGGTGTTACTGTACACCTCATCGATGCCAGCTGGGAGCTTCACTCTTTCGCCCTAGGTAACGTTACGTTATGTAATTTATTGTCATTTTTTGTTTTATAACGGTCTATGTAATTTACCACGGTGAAAATGGTTTCAGGTTGGATATCCAACCGTCGCGTCCGACAACTGTCTGAATGAATATCCAACCTGAAACTAACTTCACGCGGTATAGCTTTAGCTAACGTTATCAACGTTTTGCTGATTAGTTGCTGATAGTTGCCTACTACTACTTTGAATGCCTTCATCAGAATTCAAATGAGCCATTTTAATCTAGATTAATCTAGATTAACTCCAAGATTGCAGTGAGATTAATCTAGATTAAAAAAATTAATCTATGCCCAGCTCTAGTTTATATGAGATAATTCAGCGTCAAAGTGGAGATATTTAAGTGTGATTACATTAAAAGTGGACGTCCTTTAGTGTTTGGTCAAATCAAATTTGACCCATTTTACAAATGTAAACATCATGTTTTTCTAAACATCTTGATTTTTATGTGATAGAGTATCTATCACATAAAAATCAAATCAAATTTCGTGAAATTGGGCGCAACTGAGTTTCGGTTTGCTCCATCCATGTTTTGCCTTAGGGGGGCACTACTGAGCCATTTTAGCATGTTTGTTTTTTTAAATTTTAACGCCAGTTCTGATTTGTGTGCCAATTTTCAAGGAAGACACAAGGAGGTTGCGGGGTTGCTCCGATTTGGAATTTCCGCGTTACGCACCGTTATGTCTTGGTGTAATAAATTTCCTACATATGTCACATTTAAGGGGATTAAAAAGCCCTTTTGGTGCATCTTAAGGTGAATTCAGTAATTCCACAAAGCTCTATACAAGTGTGATTATATTAAAAGTGGGTGAAGAGTTAATCTTCCTCCAGTATATGGTCAGATTTGACCCATTTTACAATCATAAATACCATGTTTTGTCAGTCTTATTGCCGAAAGATCCAACACTATCACATAAAAATCTAAGAAAACTCTGGTTTTCTGAGTCAAAACTGACTTTGGCAAGAAAAAGAACTTTCCCGATACGATCGTTCCCTTTTTTGTTCTTAAAAGGTTCCGCGTAAAATGTCTTCATACACCAGTATTATCTCACACTGTGTCTCATCTGTGCAGCAGAAATACTTTTCCTCTGCCGTGATAAATCCCCACTGATATTCACAGGTCACCACGAGGGTCCGCTCTGTTTTTTTTTCACTCTCATCTTCTCCATCGGTTCCTCAAAGCTCCGTCCTCCTACATCCGTCCTACTGCTGTGAGCGTCCTGAAATACGTCTTCCAGCGAGGACAAAAAAGGGAGGACAAAATAAAGAGGCCGTAGATGAAGCACTTTTTAAGGCCTCATCTACACGGAAACGGAGTGTTCGGTTTATGAAATCCAGGACCTTTTTGATCACCTAAAACCGGTGCAGTGTGGATTCTCCAAAACTCACTGCGACATGTCCAGACACCATATTCGAGACGTATCACAATCTTCTCTGAGCAGCTCCTGTCGTCTTCTCAGTGAGGTCAAATTCTAAAATCTCTTTCTCTTAAATTATTTCAACAATGCAAATTTCCAATCCACGACCAAAAATTAGAAAAGCTCTGCAGTGGCAACTCCACGAGCCCCCTGGTGGTCTGTGGTGACACTGCAATAAACTGAAATTGTTTTCTGGCGATTTTTGTTGAACTACAGCAAAGATTTCACATGTGATCGTCGAATAATCGGAACCAAAACAAACTCACAATTTGTTCATTTGTTGAATATATTATTTTATTTTAACATCATCATAGTTTAACTTTTAATTTCCCCTTCATTCATTAAAATGGTCACCTCTGAATGTACACGTACTGCAAACTGTCAAAAATATACAAACAAATGCAGGCTTGTGCTATAGTCTGGTCGAATGTCTAAAAAACAGTGGCACTTGGAGGGGAGAGAGAGAGAGAGAGAGAGAGAGATTGAAACCAGTAAAGACATGCACAGCGTCATTGTGAGCTCTGGTTCCAGTGGTCCAGGTGTGCGGAACTTCCATGGGATCCTCGTGGAAAAAGTACGTATGACATTTCTCTCACTTTTCTGACAGTGCGTCACAAATCGCCTGCCACTTTATCAAATCCCAAAAAACCCCGAAAAAAATAAAGAAAAAGTCACTCGTTAATGGAACTGTTAGGCACATCATTGTTTTTTATGGTTTTACATTTTTCTGGAAAAGTCTCTTGAGTTACTGTAAATGTAGAATGTTTTAACAAAAAAACAAGGAAGGAAAATAAACGTACAATTAAAAAAAACTGCCTTCAAAAATCACCGTGGAATCACCTTCTTGTTCGTAACTCAACATTGGTACATAATGTGTGTGTGTGTATTTCTGTGGTCATGTGAGTGAGTTCTTGAGGTGCATTGTGGGTGGTCTAGCTGTGATTGGCTCATGGCGTCATATCAGATGCTCAGGTCTTTGGGGTTCTCCTTGTAGGTCCTCTTGGGTTCGGGGAACGTGGGCTTGGACACGTGGCTGTCGTTGCTCCTCAGCGTGCTGTAGTACTCCCTCACTTTCTCCGCAACAAAGTTGTCGTCGTCCTCTTCGTCCTCCGAGTCGTCTCTGCGGAGGCTCCTGACCGGGGAGATGTCTCGTCCCAAGCTGTGCGCTCGGTACCGCGGCTCTGGCGTGCTGCCTCGGCTGGCGTAGCCGCCCTCCCTCTCCTTCCTCTCGGGTGAGCGCCCCCTCAGCAGCGAGCTGTACCTCTTGTAGGCCGAATCCGATTCTGGGGTGCGCACTCTGGGCGGGGTGCGCACTCTGGGCAGGGTGTTGTCTTTGTAGTTGTCTCTCAGGCCCCGGGACGCCACTTCTCTCAGCAGGGTTTCCCCCCTGTAGGGTCTCTCTATGGAGGACGCTCTCTTCAACAGGCTCTCCTCCCCATACAGGCGCGACGGCAGTGTGGCGCTGTCGTTCAGGCGGCCCAGAGCCGGTGGCTCGCGTAGGACGCTGTCCTCAAACGGGAAGCTGAGTTCAGGAGACTTGGGTGGCTCCTTCATTACGGCCTCCACCCCGTTGGGCTTCTCGTTGCCGCGGCTCTGTCTCTCGGGGGAGGCGTACCGGCGGTACGGGTCTGAGGAGTGGGCGTGGCGTCTTGTGGGAGAGTGATGGCGAGTGCGGTGGGGGGATCTGTGGCGGTACGGAGAGCGACGAGGTGAGCGGTGAGGCGAGCGATAGGGCGAGCGGTAAGGGGAGCGGCGGCGGTTGTGCCCTCGGTGTCTGTCTGGAGAGCGACCACTCCGCTGTCCCTGTCCTGCGGGGCGGCTGTTGAGGGTGTTTTCCGCGCTGCGAGAGCGGCCATGCTTCCTGTCAGGCGAGCGGTGGCGACCACGGTGGTGTCCGCTGGAATGGTGGTGGCGGCCGTCACTTCCCTTGTCCTTCTTTCGAAATACCGCAAACGGGTCCTTCCCCTTGGACTTCCTCTCCTTGTGTCTTCCTGTGCTGGTTTTCTTGTGCGGGGAGCTGTGGCGGTGGTTGGAATGGTGGTGCTTGCCGGCGCGTGTGTGGCTCGACTCCTTCTTTCTGCGGGATGGTTGTTGGGGTTCTGGTGGGTAGCTTAACTCCGATGGCTCGTCGATTGGGGGCACGGTGCTCACTTCCGCAGCGTTTTGTAGCCCTGCGGCTGGGTTGGCTGCGCTGCCGTCGTTAGGGCTGCCGTCTGCAACAGAGTACGACAGATACAGTCGAGGGCAAAGAGGATGAGACAAACACACAGAGACTTGGAGAAGCCCTTTTCTGCTTCCACGTGAGGTCATGCTCAAACCACTCGGATATGAAGCTGAGGACATTATCAATGGAAGCCATTCGGATGTCAATGCCAGCAAAGATGGCCGATTGTTAGACGGCGGAGTGAAAGCCAGTGATCAAACATTAGTGTAGCTCACACATGAGAGAAAGAGACAGTCAGTACGTTTATGAAAATAAATGCATTTGTGTTTGTTTGAATAAAAATGGACTGAAAGTAGACCTGTTAGCCTGACTTAAGGTGCTTTTCCATTATACACTTCTAGCACTACTCAGCTTGGCTTCTTTGCTTTTCCATTAGTGATAGTACCTGGTACTGAACAACGCCAAAATGTTCCTGTCTTTCTTTCAGCTAGTTAGTTTGTGTGAGTGTGAGTTTCACACGGCTGTTGCTACGGCGACCCTGCCCCTGTTGAGGAGGTTCTTTGAAGTCATGAAAAATGACGTGACTGATACCAAACCGAGTAGAGTTGGAACTGTATCACGGAAAAGCGGTAAAGTTGTTTTTGACATAACAGGTGAACAAAAATCTAAAGTGTTCAGGGCATATCGCCACCTAGTGGATAAAAGAGTCATATGCTTCTTTCAATTAAATGCTGTGGTAACATAACTGTGCGTGCATTGAAAACGTACTGACTGACAGAGTTGTGAAGCAGCGACTGTGTGAAGGAAGAGACGAGTTGCCCACGACAAACCTCTTCCCCAGGTTCAACTTGAGGTCAACTCGAGGTCGAAGCAGAATGGGACGTGGCCGGTCGAGTCAGTCGTGCTGGTGATGAGCAGCCATGCTCTTTCATGCACTGACATGATGCTTTAGACACTTTTAGAAAATAAAACCAAAAATCGCTGACACTGTTTGGTTTAGAGCGGCGTTTTCACTCAATGAGTTGTGTGTTTTTACTAAGTGAGTTTCTTAAGGGATTTTTACTTCTAAACACACACTCAATCACGTGCACAAGCAGCCACTAAAGTGCTCTGTTAATTATTGGACTCTTAAAGGATAGTTTGGGTGTTTTGAACCAGTCTGGGACACGGATGCTCTGCTGGGACACAAGGAAAAACAAATTATAGCCTCTTAACAAAAAGATTCAGCTAATAGAATATCTTTTTGCTGCTTTTTCTTATCATTAGACAATGTTTTCTGTCTGGAAAACTGAACTTTCTTGTGGAGTGGTGAAAAGCACATTCTCCCACACCAACCTCCATAGAGAAAATCAGCGTTTATAAATCACAGTGCACAAAAGTTGTTCTTTCCACTGCTGCCTCCATGAGGACATTTAAACGAGATTTCTTGTGACTTTGTCTTTGGGAAAACCCTTTTCAGATTCACCTCAGTGACACAAACTTACCAACGAAGGCAGCAGCAGACCTGCAGCTACCTCATCATCCCATGAGCTAAAAACGATGATTTTCTCAATGGAGTTTGGTGCAGGAGAGTTAGCGGGTTACAAACGTTAGTTTCCTGCCAGAAAACACAGTCCAACAGTGATATTAAGACATTTTAGACTTAAGTAGGCGCTGATTTTTGTTAATTGGATATAATCCACGTGTCTCAGGCTCGTTGTTGACATTTTAAAAACAGACACTAAAAACGAACAGTAACAAAGCAGATTTTCTCCAGTGTCGAGACACAGTTAATGCGTGAAGAATCCCATCACAGTGGCTTCGGCGGAGAACGACACACTGGCAGTGCATTTATAGGGTGAATGGATTTATGCACATGGAGTCGAGCACAGGGACACGCCACACACACACACACACACACACACACACACGTCAAGATGGCGAGAGTCAGAGAGACGAGGGAGAGACAGATGACAGGGAGGGACAGCTACAAACCGTGGTCTGATTTTGGAGGACAGAGGCCTCCCCCATCTTGTCATTTCTGATACATGCAGTGAGATGGGGAGCGACCATCCCTGAAGGAAGACAAGAAGCCCAGCGCAAAACAGGACGAGGAGAGATTCACAAAAACAGAGGAAAGAAAAAAGAACAGAGAGAGAGAGAGAGAGAGAGAGAGAGAAAGAGAGCACACAAGTTTAGATCACCTGGAACCAACGTGTCAGGGAAGAAAAAAACAAACAAAAACAGAAAGAGAGAAGTTATCGTGTTGATTTTTCAATGAAAAAAAATTGTGTTTATTTGATCACTGAGTCATCGAGATTAAGAGACAGTCCAGGAATATGACCCAAACCCTTCAGCAGTGGAAAACACCAGTTACAGAGAAAGGTCCTGCACACTCACCCTCTCACACACACACGCACGCACGCACACACTCGCGCGCACACACACACACACACTCACTCACACATCTAAAGATGTGGACACAGAAGCAGCAGAAAACACAAAATAAGAAAACAGTGAGACTCACACATTCACGACGACAGTTATATGAAGCAGTTTTTGTTTTCACATCGCTGACAGAAATAAAAAAAATTCAATAAAAAAAGGCTGTTCATGAGCTAAAAAAAACGTACAAACAATGCACTTTACATGACGCTGACGTTACAGTTCTCGGCTGACCCGAACGCCACGGCAACAGACAAGAGGGCTATGGATTCTTTTTAAATGTCGGATTTTAAACCAATTTTCTTTTTTTTCAACGTAGAGGAAGAGACGAGAATTCAGGATTTTTAAAAGCGTATTGACACTGTGGCAGCATTCAGACCTGTAGATGGCGCTAAGTGCATCACAGCTGCTGTAAAAAAAAAGGAATTTAACAGTATACTAGCAATATACAACATAAAGAGTTGGCAGCTATTTTTGTAGTTTTTTTTTTTTCTAAAACGCACAACTTTAATCCAGCGATTCCCAAAGTGTGGGCCCCCCAGGGGGCTGGGCTGGTACTGCAGGTGGGCCGTGATGTACGCTGGATTTTGAGAAATAATTTGATGGCATAAAACAAAGCCATGGCGTTTAGATTATGTGTAATTTCTTTGCTTCCTGTCCGGACTGGAGTGAACACAATGTCTGTTTGGCAAATTTGGCAAATCCCCTGCTATCAAGTAGGTAGCATCTTAAGCTAATTTTGGACATGATTCGTTTTCCACGAGGAGGTGAAGGTAAAGTCATTTTCACCAGATCTTCTCAGTGATTTTAGTCACGTCGGAATCTATGTCGTCTGCAATCATTACCGGACGATGTCAATCAAGATTACGGCAAATTTTAGCCGAGGTAAAAAGGTCCGGAACACAGATTTTCAAGAATGGATCGAGGCGTCTTCATTTAGTACACACGTGACGACATGAGGTAACAGTGGTGTGGGGGTGCTGGGTTGCCCTGGGTTACTGGGTAGGGTAACGGAACATGGGTCGACAAGTGTCGCGGGAGCGCACGGAACTGCTCGTAGCAGTGGTGCCTCTGTGACTGAGCCCGGGAAAGCGATCTAACACGATTTTCCTCCCAAAGTTGTGGCACTTTTCCACTCCACAGTTCCAGCAAGACTCGACTACACTGAGATTTCTAATCCCGTGTGAATTAGCCATTAATATTCCAGACGTCCTGTGGTAAAACGACTTATTATAACTCCACCTCGTTGTGTAAAACTAATACTGTCCGTATCAGGCTTTAGTTGTTGTCGCTAACTTAAACTAACTCTCCAATACAGATATCACTACGATACAGAGGTTTTACATTAAGTTAAGTTAAGTTAACGAAACAACGTTCACATGCACAGTTTAACACAGCTAAGGCCTTAGTCCGACTAAGACGGGCAATGGGACAGCTTGCAGAGTTTGATTAGATTTATAGGTTGCGCAGAATCTCCCTGTAATCTACTGCGTGTTAAATCAGTTTCCCATTGACCTTTACGTTACAGTAAATGGCGAAATGGATAATCCAGTCTCTTCTTCAGTCCCAAAGTGGGTCTAATTCGTTATCTATCTATCTTCAGTTTATATGTCGTCTCTTTCTACTTCCGGGTCAAAGACCGGGGAGGACATTTTGGTGGATGTGCAGAACGCCAAGTCCGACTTCAGTCCAACTAAACGTATACATGCAGGAGTAATCAGACTATGAATCACATTATCCAGGTATGTTAGTCTGACTAAGGCTAGTTCCTTTTCAGTCTTTTCGACTAACGTGTTTACATGTTTACATTACATTAAGAAAACCACATGACTGTCTTAGTCTGACTAAAATCAGACTTTTAACGTATATAACATCTTGTACTTAGCGTTGAAGCGTGAACTGCGAGTGAAAGCGGGGATTCGGGTCAGCCCGGGCACTGGTGCAGGTACAGAGGGGGAAACATTCTTCTCCCAAAGAAAACAACAGAACTGATGAACAACTGTTTCAAGACAAGTCAATGCATCTCCACTGAAATCCAGTAAAAAAAAATAAAAAAGAACACAAGTTAATAATGACTTATGGTAAAAAAACTAAAGAAAAAAGTTCCATAAATATTATGGAAAATAGACACTAGAGGGAGAAAAAAAGAGAAAATTGGGATTTACACTTTTTTGACAAGTTCATGCAGCAATAAACTTTTTTTTAATCCATTAATATGTGGCTTCACTTCATCATAGCTCTGTGCACGGAACAAAAATACTTGTAAAAATGCCTCTATTCTTTTCTCTTTTTCATCACTGTACAAAAACGTCTCCACACGTGGATCCACTCTCACTCTGAACGTTCTCTAGAGTCACAGCTTTTCAACAACAGAACAGTGGATGCAAAAAAGAAAAATCGTCCACGTGAGTGACGCGTCGTGACGTTTGTCTCTGACAATGGAAAAATAATAAAGAAATTCTTCAGGACACAGATCTCACTTTTAAACCCTGACAGAGTTCAGTAGCTTACATTCACCTTCAATAAATACTATAAATACGTGGCCGCGTCCCCGTTTTACCACAGGACGCACGCGGAGGATCAGGGGGTTTTCTCTCTCGTGTGTGTGTGTGTGTGTAAACGGACAGAAAGAGAAAGAAACATTGATTTATTTTCCAACTCTGTAAACAGTTTCTATGTAGCGCTGAAGTCAGACCCACCACCACCACCATCACCACCACCTTTCCACCTTTCCTGGAAAGTCCCAGTGGAATGATTTCACTCGGTGGTCAGAAAGGTGAGAAACTGAGAGCGGCGGCGACAAACTCAAACATAATTATAATTCAAATCCCAAAAAGCCCAGGAGTGAGTGACCTTCACCAGACAGAGAGCGGGCACCACGTTACACACCCGTCCACCCTCCCTGGTGGGTTTGTCCCAGCAGTGAGTGAAGGGTCCTGGGAGTCTTTCCCCTCTGACCCACCACTGTCCCACTGGGCGTCCCCCCCGCCTCAGGGCGTGAACATGGGTGAGAAGGGAACGTTTTCGTAGATTGACCCACCATATTCAGGCACAGAGCCGTCACCCCTCTTGAGCACCAGGTGGACGCGGCGGCCTCCGCTCTTGATGAGCTCAATGGCGCGTGCGTGCTTCATGCCCTTCGTGCTCTCGCCGTTGATCTCCAGGATTTCGTCGCCGACCTGAGGAGGACGCGGTGGACGAGAACACGATGACACGTTACACATCAAAAAAAAAAATCAGACTTTGAGCGTATATAGAACAGCATGCTAATATGGATTTTATTTGTTTTTGTACTTTTGTACTAGCACTTCTGTGATATTTTTCGTTGTTGGATCCAGTGATTTTTACCGAAATTGGACCAATATCATATCATACTTAACATAACTGTCAACACATTTTGTCCATAACCAGAAACTTCCAAAACACGAATAAAACAAACTTTTTGCTCCAATAAATGTTAAATAAACAGCTGTTGTTGCTTTTTAGTTTAAATTCTTGGACAGTCTGTGCTTAGTGAAGTTTTTGTAGATTATTATGCAATGATTTGTTCAAATCAGATTTTTAATTTTTTAATTATTATTTTTTAAAGACAGCCGATCAAGGGATTTGGACCAAAATTGAGGAGAGTTGGCGGGGACTCTAGTCAAAAGATGTTTTTCTGGAGCAGAAACTTCTTTTTGAGTTTTTGCCACCTCGCCACCGTCGTCTTGATACAAAACTAATCACTTCCTGTGTGCAGCTGAGGCAACGTGAGCTCTCTAATCACTGCTAAACTACTAATTTGACAACGTTTTCCACGTAGCAGACGTTTGTTTGTTAAAGGTTGCACACGACAGCTTTAACAGTTTCCTGTCGAAAAGCAAGTGACTGTGACACAGAGAGAGAAACACTTTCAGCTTTTTCTGATTCTCTGCCTCGATGCCTCGTGTTTTCTGTCGAGCGTCGAGGGAATTCCACAGAACGTCTCTCACTGCCTCACAGACCAGCTTCTGCTGCTATTAATATCTCTGCTAACAAGCGTACGTGTTAACGTGTTCACACCCAAACACTTCCTGACTGTAGCACGTTAACGTATAGATTTAGGGGGAAAAGCACTTTCCTATCTGAGTGGAGAGAATCAGTTGAGCTCTGCACTGAATATATTGAATCAAGCCGCTCGGAGTTAGGCAGAGTGACAACTTACTGCAATTCATCAAAAATGAAGGTTAAATATTACACTCTACCCCCAACATGAACATGGCTTCAAACGCACGCAAGGTTCATTAAAAACTGTGGCGCGTGTTTGTGTGAGGCTGCATGTTTTCACTGAAGCATGACTTGGCAGTAATTGGGGAAGAACACGCTGTTCCGTCCGTGGTATAATGTCAGGATCAGTCAAGCGTGGATCAAAAACACGGCCCGGCGCTCCATCGCGAAATGATAGAGCGTAAGAAACAAAAAAAAACTCAGCGCTCGGTGCAATGTGTACTGACTGATACCAACGCTAAAAAGAAGAAGCAGAGCTAAGGCCTTAGTCCGACTAAGATCGGACAACTTGCAGAGTCTGAGTGTCCACGCGGAGGAGAAAACCGATCTATAGGTGGAGCTGTATCTCCCTGTAATCTACCGCGTATTGAATCTGTTTCCTGTTGACCTTTACGTGACAGTAAATGGCTAAATGGATAATCTGGTCTCTTCGTCTGCAGTTTAATCAAACTAGGGCCATAGTCGGACTAAGACGTGGGTCTTATTTTCTCCGCAGCTTTCACTGTCGCTGACGCCATCTGGTGTGTATGAAGTCATTTTTGTTTACGCGGAAACTTTTTAACAGCGAAAAAGACCAAAAAGATCTTAAATGGGAGAGTTCTGTTTCCGTGTGGTTTTTTTACGTACCCTCATCTTTCCGTTGCGTACGGCCGCTCCTTCCTCGGCCAACCTCAGCACGTACAGGTCCATGCTGTATTCTCTTCCTCCTCGCAGGCTGAAACCGAAGCCCTTGTTGTCTCGCTCCAGGTCCACGGAGTAGAACTCGGCATCCTGACACAGACACACGCACGCACACACACACACACACACACAGACACACACTACACCACATACACGCAGACACATTTATACCAAGGTCACTTTTGTGATTCACATTTGAAGTTTGTGTGTGTGTGTGTGTGTGTGTGTGGTTCCATTGAAGTGGTTTTCTATTTCAGGAGTTCGGGACAAACGCCACCTTTAGCGGGAAACTTGCACTTATTTAGAATTTCTGCAGGAGACTGTGTGTGTGTGTGTGTATGTACACTCACACTCTCAGGTGCAGGGAATTATCAATGCCTCAGGCTTTAGGTGGATAAAGAGAGAGGACACAGACAGAAAAGGGACAGCGTGTGTGTGTGTGTGTGTGTGTGTGTGCATGGGGGGTTTACAAGGACACTCAGACGGCTCCTGTCTCCTCCACCTCCCCTCCTAATCTCCTCTGCTGGAGAATCAATGCTATCTGCTGGAGATGAATTCAGCAGTGAACACGGTTACTGCTCTTAAAGAAATAATAAAAACATGCTTTTAGACTCCGGTGATACGTCAAAGAGACGCAGATGACACAGCGTGTTTGTCCTTGGGGAAGGTGGGTGGTGGCAGGATGAATGGATGAATGGACCTGTGGAGGCTGGAGACAGCTGGATGTGTGTGTGTGTGCGACACGCAGTGACCGGTGGACGTTCTGTCATGTCGTCGTTTCTCACCTGGGTTGAGACTTGTGTCGGGGGCTGTGGTGGAGGTCCCTGCGGGGGTTTGTAGTCAAACGTCTCTTGTTTTGGTTTGGTGTTGTTCCTGCGACAGGAGGAGACACAACATTATACTGTGGACTGTGGAGTAAACCTGTACCACTGTTTACTTGAGAGAATTTGAACTTATTTGAAGTGTTTTAGGAAGAACAAGCTGCGACGGGCAGACGTCAGTTCATCACTGAAGCAGAAGCGTATTTAACAACACAAACAACACGTGAACCCTGTTTCTGAGTGGAAGCGTAAAGGATGGAGCTTTGTGTGTGTGTGTGTGTGCCACTCGCTCACCTGGCCTCAGGTGCCGCCTGCTGCTGAGGCGTGTGCGTGGTGGTGATGGTGGCGATCTTCTCCGCGTTGGTCAACAACGACGCGTTTGACGACTCTGAGAGGGAGAGAAGCAGAGACAGGGGTCGTGAGGTCAGGACGTCTCTGCTACAGGGAGACAAAAATGTCGTCTGTTTGACATTACATTACATGTCATTTAGCAGACGCTTTTATCCAAAGCCACTTACAAAAGTACATTTAAACATTTGGGTACAAATAAGAGCTAGAAGTAAGTAAGAGCTTCAAGTAGAACAAACTATGAAGTGCTAGTCATAAGTGCGACAAGGTTTTTTTTTTTTTTGTCGTCTTAGTCGAGGTAGAGTCGGAAGAAATGTGTTTTTAGTTTTTAGTTTAGGCGTCGGAAGATGTGGAGGCTTTCAGCTGTCCGGATGTCGATGGGGAGATCGTTCCACCATTTGGGAGCGAGGACAGTGAACAGTCTCGAGTTTTGCGAGTGCCTCTGCGATCCTCTCAGTGAGGGGGCAGCGAGCCGGTTTGTCGATGCAGAGCGTAGTGGGCGGGCTGGGGTGTAGGTTTTGATCATGTTTGAGAAGAGAAATCAGGCAAATCATTGCTTTGCATGGCATTTTAAACACAAACAACAAAACGCTCCCGTCTTCTGTCCCATGTATTTGCGTCGTGCTCGTGTGCAAAGACCTTAATGCTGTGGGAGCAGCTACGAGATGCATTCAAGCAACCTGGTAAATTCACAGTTTCTGCCAGTACACAGTCTAGAGCAGTGGTTCCCAACCTCTGATCATTTGAAGCTAACAACGAGCCACTCAGCACCTTAAAAAAAACCCAGAATGCATTATTACTCCCAACTCTTGGTAGCAGGAAAAAATCTCTCTGTTATCAACGTGTATTTCTCCACCTTTATTTGATTACAAGTGTGCGAGGGCTAACCCTGCGATAAGTCCTCACTCCCGATTCCTCTCACGGTCGGTTCCTCTCTCTCTCATCTTTTCATCTGCTCAGCTTCTGTTGGATTAACCCTTTCACTGACAGTTCTTCCCCCACGAGGCACAAACCCCGACCGATCACGCCGCAGCGTGGGTGAAGCGAGTGTCAGTTTGGACTGCGGTGGGAGAGGAAAAACCTCCCCGCGCGAGCATGCAATGAATGTTTTAGATCTGGTCTCAGATGACCAGCTGCTCTCCCTCCTCTTTCTGCACATTTGCATCACCCGCTCCTTCCTCCCTCTCTTTATTTCTCTGTTCTTGCTGGAAAGGAATCAAAGACCTGGTATTAACATCCGTTTCTTTAAGTCTGAGTCTGACGCCACAGTGACAGCGAGAGAAAACCTGGACGAGCTCTAGTTGCTCTGCTGTGACATGAACATTTGTAAAGATTTTAAGCAGCAAGAATTAGTAATAAAGACATTGTTGACGTGTCCGGCAGCGGCTACAAATGAATTAACATACATATGAGCAGGTGAGGGGGGCGGAGTCTCTAATGCATCCTGAGGATGAATTGCTATGAATGCATGCTGGGTAATGCAGTCACGTGAACTCAAACCACCTCTGAATGTGCTCCTCTGAAACACAGAGGGAGAGAGAGAGATGACCTTTTCTAACCTTCACCCTGAAATGAAATATCAATATATTTTAAACCGTGGACGCTGAATACTCACCCCAAAAGACACCTTTTGGTTTATTTAACCCTGAGAACAAAGAGCAATCAAACTCTCCTGTCTGTTTGAGAAATTTGGAAACACTTGGAAACACGTTTGTATGAACAAAAACAAAGGAACCAAAAAACTTTTTGTGACAAAAAATACTTTGACTCAACAGCACAAGACAAAAAAAATACATTTTCTTATGATGGGTTATCATGGGTTATGCACCTGAGGGTTAATACCAGGTCTGATTGGAAGAGATTGGAGGAAAACAAAAACGTTGAGGTGAAGTTAAATGTGCAGGATTTCTCTGTTTATTCAAACCACAGAGAACAAAGGTCAAAGGTCATCAAGTCTATGTATTGAACGTGGATGGAGCATCTCTTAACGTAGCTTTCTCCACTGTTATCCCGCTGTAAACTCCCGCTATCTTCAGGTCAGGTGACTTCCACCCAAGTTTCCCCCTCATTAGACCTGTGCAGCGCCGCCGTGAGGCGACATGAAGTAGCGACGCTCTGCGAGTGAAAGTGACAGAGACTATTTACTTGCCTTAATTTATCAATTAAAATATTGATATTGGTTGAGTATCATGTTCCACGAGGAAATCGTTATTTAGAATATTTGAGAACCTCCTTCTACTCATTTGCATACCTCTCCCCTCCCCACCCTCTTTTCTTCCCTGCAACTGTATTCTCTCTGGAAATGAATCAAACATGCTTGGCTTCTCGCTGTCTCTCCGTTCCGCTCGCTTCCCTCTGCCTCTTTTCTCCTCACTGGCTTAAAAACATTTAAGATGCACACAGAAAATGCACTGAGCTGTTTCTGCTGTAATTTGTCTCTGGCCCTGGCACGGTGTCCTCTTGTCCTGAATAGACAGCACTGTGGAGGGTGGTGGTGGTGGAGGAGGGGTGAGGTGAGAACAGGTCGATTCAAAATGAGAAAGAGAAAAAGGAGCAGTGGGGAGATAAGAGAAGCAGAAGGGCCGTACGACACAACACACCCCAGGTCGTCCTAAAACAAATGGCACATTATATCACCACAGGCGCAGACTTCGTCCTCCTTTCTCACACAATAGGGAGGCAGCGAGAGAGCGAGTGAGCGAGAGAGCGAGTGAGCGAGTGAGCGAGAGAGCGAGAGAGCGAGAGAGCGAGAGAGCGAGAGAGCGAGAGAGCGAGAGGTGTGCTGCTCTGTCTGCACTCTGAGTCTCTGCTGCAGAGACGTGATCTTTAATGAAGGAAGGTGTTACGGTGCAGCGGCAGCAGCCAGAGCACAGCGTCACGCTCGTCTTCCTCGTCGCTGAGCATCAGTCGGAAAACAAAACTCCGCCCACTCCTCTCTCGCTCACACACAGAGGAGATATGAGCCGCACCTGACTCCACCTCAGGAGAAGCCACCTCCAGGTTGATCCTGCTCAGCCACACAGGATCTATTCAAACTGCAGCTTCTGATGAATCCGTGCGTCATTGGATTATTCGTTTCTTTTTTTCCAATTTCCAATATTGTGCTCGAATGAAAAATGGAAAAAAAAACCACAGATAACGAGCATTTCCCATTTCTCCCTCTAACGCAAGTTAGGTAACCTGAAGGTTGTGTAACACAGAGGTGACATGTGACGACGACAGAACAATCTGCGGATCAAAGAAGAAGCAGCAACTCTTAAAGTTTAAATGAATCTTCGCCCTCGTTAAAAAAACGTTTGGACATCCCTGACATTCTGTATCCGACTTGTAAAAAAGCTGAATTGGTTCACTTGCACCCTAAAGTGTAAACGCAGCCTCGGAGACACAACCATCTCCTGTTCCTGTGTCTGTCTCACTCTCTGACAGTCTGACACACGCACATACACTTTCCCAAAGACTGTTCGCCTTGTCTTTTATTTTCCCTCGTATCTTCTTGGCGGAGCAATGTTTGGCTCACTGTTCTCATCAAACTCTCCTCAGAAAATAAATAAAAACACTCTTCAGCCGGAAAAAAGCAACGGGTGGCGGCGGACAAATAGCTACAATTTCTAGCCGCGTGCTTGTTGACAGGGAATAGTGCCTTCCTCACACACACACTTAATTAAACAGTATTGGTGAAGAATGCCAGGCTGATCTGTCAGCATAAAGTAGCCAGAGCTTTTAGCTGCACAGGCTGCACAACAAACTTTACCCTTAAAGACACTTTGAATAAAAGAAGACACACCAACAAAACAAACACAACATCTACTATCATCGCACTCTTCTACGTCTTAACTGAAGGTTCAGAGGCTGAGAAAGTCTCTTAATATCCTCACAAATGAAGACGCATCAACACTGCAAACAGGAAGCTAACCTCAAGTCCATGTAAGAGATTCCGTCTCAATTACAAAGGGTGTTCCTCAGGGTTCAATTCTGGGCCCCTTGCACTTACAATTCTACATCAACATTATCTGTTCTGTATCAGTCAAAGTGATATTTTTTTATTGTCAAAAATATTGGTATTGTGATACCATGATGAAATCATTTTTGGACGTTTTTTTTTCCACTTGTCTGGTTTTTCCACCCCCTGATCCCCGCGTACTGCGCCTTTAACCGTGCACTCTCCACTCACCGTCTCCGGGAATGATGCGTAGCGTGACAGTGTTCCCGGCCTCCTTGATGAGGTTGACGATGTCGGAATGCGACTTGTTGGTGATGGAGCAGCTGTTCACCGCCAGGATCCGGTCGCCGACCTTTAGCTTCCCGCATCGGTCCGCCGGGCTCCCCTCGATGATGCGTCCTATTTTGTGGGGCATGGCCACACATGCATTTGCAGCTATTGTCACCATTCACATGTGATGCATGATGATTCAGTGTGTTTGGTGTTTGTGTGTGTGTGTTTTTAGAGAGAAGGGGGGAAAAAAAGAGCAGAGAAAAGAAGATGGAAAGAAGATTCCGGGTTAATTCACCGACAGACAGCAAAAGCCAAAGTCACTGTGAGAAGCTGATGAGGATTACAGCGGAACAAAGTGCAAGAAGTGCGCTTTTCAAAGTGCTCTGCAAAAGAAATAAGAGAATCGGTCATACTGTAATTCTCCGTGCGTTTCCCGTAAATTGGTTTTTCAAATTATCCACAAGGGAAAGCGAGGCTTGGCGCCATATCCAGTGTCAGTTCTCCACCTCCCGCCTTTTTTCTTTTTTGCTACACTCCCCCTGATTTTTGACTAAAAGCAGCTCCACTATCAAACAAAACATGAGTATTTGCACAACAGTGTCACGAATAATAATAATGAAAAGAGGCTGCGTCGTGATGTCAAACACCTGAGACGACACATCAGAGCTGACACTACCCTGAGGTCTCTGTGCCCCCCGCACACATATCCCTCCCCCTGCGTCTGCAGCCTGACATCCGCCACCGCGGAGAGGCAGAAAGTGCAATCACTGCTTTCTCTTTCTCCGTCTTACTTTTCATTATTAGTCTTTTCATCCCTTTCTCTGCTCTGCTCTGTTCTCACGCTTGGACTCTCCTGCAGATTCGTCCGACCCTGACCTTCAATCTGAGACTGTGCACAATTTTTTAACAGGAAAAGAAAAAGAAAAGAAGAAGAAGAAAAGAAAAAAGAACTTCTTGAAATACGAACACTGTGGCTGCAGCAGTCACTGCTTTGAAGTACGGGCTGAACAATTCATCATTTTCTAATAGAAATCTGCACTTTAAAACTCATGATTTGACAAAACTGCAAAGGCTGTAATTAAAAAGTTATTTTTTTTAATTGTAAAAAAGATTTTTATTGTGTTTATTCTTTCTTTGGAGTTAACTCTAACATTTTCTTATCCAAACAATGTCAAAGTCAAAGTCAACTGGCACCTACAGTTTGCGTTCACTCAAAAAATCCAATTTCTCTGAATTTATGAGGTCATTCCTCTCATAAACTTTAGGGAAATTTTGTAATTAATTTAAAGAAAGAAAAAGAAAAAAACAAAGCCTAAAAAAGTTTCAGGGAAAAAATAATATAGCCTATGGATTCCATTGCATTCACTTGAAAAATAAAAATCGTAGTTTTTCTGAATTTATGAAAAAGGAAAAACCTCATTAATTCACAAAACTGGACTGAAAACAGGGAATCTTGTCATTAACTCTGAAACAAAAACCAATCTAATTTATTCAGAATAGAAAATAAATAAATAAAGGAAAAAAAGGAATGTATATATATTTTTTTTAAGTTTTCAAAATTTATGACATAATTTTTCCAGGCGAAAAAACTGAAAAATCTTTGTTTTTCTGAAATTATGAGATCAATTTGCTGATGAAAAAAATTTCAGGGAAAGATCTGATTTATTCAGAACCATACAAAACCGAGCGAAAAACTAATTTTCATGAAAATTTCATTAACTTGAAAAATAAAATTGTTCATCTTTTGTCCTTTCTCTCTATATTCCCTTTAAATTATTCAGCCATTCTTTGAAACAGTGACCGACAAACCTTCACACGGCCACTAATCTTTCCTTTGGATTTAGACGAAAAGGTCGAATCAAATCAGAGTTTAACTGCTTTCTACTCTGGCCGAGGTTTAGATAAGTGCACAGAGACAGTGAGTGGTTTGTGTGTGGGCAGAATGCCACGGCAGCGGGGCAAGAGAGCGTCGCACACAAAACATACACAACTACAGTACAAAAAAGCAGAGCAGAGAATCATCTGTGAGCATGTGCGAGGTTAAAATAGGACAGATTTCGACAGTCAGTGCACGTCTTTGAGCCGAGGAAAGACATGAATCCATGACGTTCATCACATCCGTTAATGCTGTGGCTTTGTGTGCCATTTAAACCCTGAACGCTGAATAAAACACAAGTGCCTTATGTAAGACACACTTCACTTGTGATCAATTATGAAAAAGGCCCGTGTGTGTGTGTGTGTGTGTGGAGGAATCTGCCGGTTTGATCCTCGGCTGAGAAGGAAAATGAGACAGAAGAAGTGCTTCTTTGAAGAGAGGCCTGTATTGATCTAAACGCTCTGCAAATAGCCGCGGTCTCTGCCCGGTTCTCGGGCGGAAAAGTCCACCCCGTTAAAGACAGGAAGAGACAGTTTATCTGTGTGTGTTCACACCAGAAAACAGCCAGATTTGTCGTATGTTTTTGTCCAAATGTGGCACTTTTCCATAACAGTATCTGCTCTATTACTTACATAATAATACTTTCTATGTAATTTGGTCAGAAAAGCAGTTTTAAATCTTGTTTGGTGTGAAGACACAAAGGCTGACGAGAAGAAGTGTGTGTTTCAAGTTCTGTTTTGTGGAAAAAGATTTTTCCGACATTTGTATTGACGATCAACTTCAGATAAACAGAAGATAAAAAGGCGTCGCTTACCAAAGGTGGTGCCGGCTTCAGGTCGCGACACGGATGAAACTATGACGAAGCCGAAGCCTTCGTTCTCACCGCGGCGGATCTCCACGTCGTAGGGCTGCAGGGTGGACGAGGAGGAGGCCGCAGTGGCGGATGTTGCGTTGGGCCCGGCGTTGAGGGGCTGCGAGGATGTGGTGGCAGCTGTGGCCGAAACGACAGCATTACCGCTGGCGCCCACGCCTCCTCCTCCTCCTCCACCTCCACCACCGCTGCCGATACCGGAGGTGGAGCCGCTGCCGGAGCTGACGGTGTTGAGGGAGTTCTGGCTGCCCTGCAGGGTTCGCTTCCCGATCTCCTCCGTCAGGCTGGGCGCCTGCGTGCTGCTGTGGTGGGAGGAGGCCGGCGATGGAGGCACGTCTCCCTCTGCTTTGACTGCAGATGACAGAAGGAGGACACGGTGAGAGAGAGGCAGATTTACTGCACAGACGTGGAGAGGTAGTGGTGTGGAAAACGACAGAGGAGGAGCAGGAGGAGGAGGAGGAGGTGCAGAAAGGAGGGGATTAAGAGGAACAAATTGTTGGCCGGGAAGGTGAGAGAAAACAGGAGGAACATATGAAAGCAGAAAGAAGAAAAGGTGATTCAAATTGAAGTGAGTAGAAAATGCTGAGTAAGCAGTTGATGCAACATGAGGTAAGATTACATTAAAATAAAACTGTCGAGACATGACAACACAGCTCAACCTGACAATCTCTCTGCCTACACAGCTATTTACAACCTTTATTTAACCAGGACAGTTCACTAAAACATAAAGTATCTTAATATTCATAAAATATTTTAAAAATAATATAGTCATCTAAATGAAGACACATAAAATATCAAAGAAAACATCATAAAGAATCCAGACGATTTAGAGTTGATTGAAAAAATAAAAATTCAGCTGCTTTTTAACTTTTTAACACTAATCGAGTTTATCAGACTTTTCGGCTTCTTAAATGTGAATATTTCCTGGTTTCTTTGCTCCACATGACAAAGGAATCATTAAAACTGAATATTTTGGCTTTATGGAAAAAAACAAGACAGTTGAGAACATCATTTTTGTGGCATTTTATGGACCAAACAATTACTAGAGTAATTTTATTATTAAAATAACTGTTAATTGCAGCCCTAAAAAATGAGATCACCAAATACTTACACAATTAAGTAAGTACATATTAGCCTGTGGTACTTACTCCTCTTCACAAACTCCAGATTGAAAATTGCACCATTGACGGCGAGCCAACAGGAGCTGAGAGCCTGCGTTTTTAAATGTTATATCTTAAAATTCGGGGGAAATGCACTTCATCAGTAGTTTAAATTTACTTAAAAATGGTTAGCGGCTAAACACTGGCTAAACTTTGCCATCATCCCTTATGTGTACACACACAACATCTCAAACCAGCTCACATTAGCTGTTATTAGCAACTTAACGTCAGCTAATGTTAGCAAGCTAAAGATTTAAGCCTGTATTTTAGTTAGCTTTATGTTAGAGTCACAATAAAAACAGATTTTGGTTTATTTTGATGCCAAACATGGATAATATTCCCTCAGGAAGAATATGCCAGTGCATAAGGGTTCTTCACACACATCTGTTTGTGCAGACTCAAGTGCTAAGTGCATGCCACATGGCTGACAACGTCTCTATTAAAACACATTTTTTTCCTCAATTCAAAGCTTATTAATGAACAGAAAAGAGATCCTGGGGGCGAAAGCACATGACCACTGCGAATCACAAACTCCAGATTGAAAATTGTACCGTTAACGACGAGGCAACAGGAGCCGGGAGCCTGTGTCTTTAAACGTTATATCTTAAAATTCGTGGGAAATGTACTTCAATTCACTAAAAAAATGGTTAGCGGCTAAACGCTGGCTAACTTTTACCCTCATAGCCCACCTCAAACCAACTCAAACTCACATTGATATGATAAAAACAACAACAACAACAACAACAACAACAGACATCTGCTGGGAGAGACGAGTGTCCTCCAATATCTCATCTCTGATCTGTTTTCAACCAAAGATGAAGCAAAGACGCGACGCGGCGCCTCTTGTATCTGGACATTTCATTCCACATTTCATTTCCTGTTCAGCTGCTGGAGGACGGCGCCTCATATCGCCGGCGCTATGAGTCAGACAGGGAGCAGCGAGGCACTAATGTCTGCCCACTGTCATCGTGCAGAAGGTTGACCTGCCTCTCCATCATATTTATGGGCATTTCTTTATTGTCCACTGTGGAGCGGAGCTGAGCTGAGCTGTGCAGAACCCGTGATCGGGGGCGTTTTCTTGCAGCCGAGTGTTTCCTAGCGCTACACACTCCAGCTATTACAGAGAGAAGGAGCGAAGGGAGAACCCTGCAACACAGTTAGCAGGGCCCGCGGGCTCCTGATGGAAATACAATAGTAACAAATGAAGCCCTTGGAGGAGTAAAAACACAGAATAATGACTGCATATCGTTGTACTGTAGCTGCAGAGGAAGCAACAACGTATTGGAATCACATAAAAATAAATAAATGTGATTTAGTTGACAGAATAAAAGGTCTTCAGTGTGAGGAAATATCGAGCTCTTGAGGTAACACCACTATCACTGACAGTAAAAACAGTGGCAACAATAGGTCAACCAAAGTCAGGACGCACATTTTATTCTCTCATCATCCTCCTCTTCATCACATAGACTTCACACACTGGTGTAGTGAGATTAGATGAATAACTATTATTATTTATTTCATTTTCTATGTACTCCCCTAATTCCAAAATTCCTCAGCTCCACTCCGATCACATACCCTGGTTTACACAGTAAGACAGTATTTCTGATTTTCCTCCAAGTACCGCCAGAGGAAGCGGGCGTACCACTGGTTGTACACGTACCACAGTTTGAGAACCATGTTAGTACTTCTGTGTGAGAGTTGCGTTTGACTACAGTTGGAAATTCTAGAACCTGTATATAACGAGACGAGCACATTTGAACACACTCATGTCATATTTGTGTTTTATTCTTATTCTTATTATCATTATTATTATTAACCATTAGGACGTCCTGTAAACGTCGTGAATGTCGCGATTATGAGTTGCTATTAAACGCATCAATCTTTATCTTCAGCTAAAAAGGTTTCCACAATTATTGCCGTTAACAAAATGATTGTGATTATTTCGGCCCAAACAATTGTCCATATCTACTTCTACTTGTTCTTTTTCATAAATGCTGAGCTCGATGTTGGAGGTGCAGGTTTCAGGAGACTCTTCCTGAACAATATTCACCAGTGGATGTGAAAAACACACAGATGTGAAACTGGTCCAGGAGGAAAGTTTGGAGTTCCTTTCCAGTTCAGTGAGCTCTTCATCGCAGGAATGCAAAATATTTGTTAGTAAATCCAGAGAAACACTTTCACCTGGATCATTTTAACTAGCTCCTCTTATGGCGCTTTTCCATTATACAGTTCAAGCACGTGTGGCTCCACTCATTTGTTTTTGCTTTTCCATCAGTGATGGTACCTGCTGCTTTTTTTTTTTATTACCTGCTCTGACGAGGGTTCCAAGCGAACGTGTTTTGATCTCCAACATTTAGCAAAGGAAAAGTCTGGTGTATTCAGCGACGCCGGCGATCGTGAGCCCAATCACGACCCAACGTTCAGTGGCATTTCAGTTCAGTGACTGATTCTGTGAACAATTCTTTTTAATCAACTGATTCTAATGATTCAGTTACACCCAAAACAACTGCCTTACAAGTTGCTAGTTTGTGTCGTGTAAAAAGGCAGTTTCGCGCCCACGTTGAGGAGGTACTATGAAGTAATGGAAAATGAACGCGACTGATGCTGAGTTGAGCTAGAACTGTAAACTGGAAAAGTGTCATCACTGTGCACGTGTGAACTTTAAGAAAAGTGAGAGTAAATATAACGGGTGAGTGTCTCATGAAAAGCACCAAAACTCCATTTATAAGCAGCACACTTCTTCTGCTGCTGCTGATATTCACCGTCCCTGAGCAACTGTTTTTGAACCCCAGCCAACAGGAATGTATTAAAAACGGCCGTGGGAGAAGTGTGAACACTGACAGTTCTGGAAGGCCCGGTCAGCAGAATTTTTTTTTTCTGTTTTTATCGAGCGAGGCCGCTCACCTGCTCTTGACCCTTACCGCTGTAGCTGGTCTTGCGCCGAACGGTGAGGTTGACGTGGCCCTGCTTGGCCGCCTGCTGCATCAGCTGCACCACCAGCTGGTGCGACTTGCCCACGACCGCCGTGCCGTCCACGCAGATCAGCTCGTCGCCGGAGCGCAGGCGGCCGTCCTCGTCGGCGGCGCCGTACTTCACGATGTGGCCGATGTAGATCTGGTTTTCACAGACATGCAACAGAGCGCCGTGAGAACGTGAGCACAGAGATAAAGGGAGTGCACTTTCCAGGTGAGAGAAGAGGTAATTAACGCCTTGCTTTAATTTACGCTTCACTACTATGTCTGCGCTTCTTTTTACAGCACTTCTAACATTTGTCATGCGAGCCAAGCTTTAAAGCACATCATATTTTCTCGCAGTGCAGGCCAGTGAACAAGAAACCAACGACTTGGCTTTTTTTCTTGTCTTTAAAAGAAGGAAAAAAGGAGAGTGATTTTTTTTGACTGATTGAGGCTACGTTGGCTGGATCAAAGAGTAAATGTGTTGCAGAAATCACTGATCTGAATTGGAATCCAGCACAGAAGCTCAGAAATTCACAGGAGACGGGGGAAAAAAATGGAAAACAGATGCAGTGGACAAAAAAAAGAATCTACTCGAGCTTTGGAATATAGCCTCTCTTTCATCTTTCATCATTCAGGTCACTGAATCTCGTCAGGTTTGGTTAATAAGATTTCACTTGGCTTTAGATTGAAAACTGAAATAAACATTGTGGATTCGGCTGTGGGAGAATTCTAGCAGAAAGTTTTTGAGCGACTCACAGGTTCACCCGCCTCGTTCCCTCCGAGGATCCTGAAACCGAAACCTGTGTCCTTCCTCCACAGGAAGATGTCCTGCTCCTGGAAGTCTGGAACTGTGGAAAAAAATAACAATAAATCATCTCTGAATTAATAACAAAACCTTTGCGCCACCTACAGGTTATCTCTGTCAACTAACTCCCCAAAATTCACAGCAGTGGATTGGGAAACTCAATCCTGATACGGATAAAAATCAGGCTGTGATCGGTCACATGATTTGGGACGATGTGGTAATTATAAGTAGTTCAAGTGCAGTGTTTAGTAAAATAGGGTGGATGTCAATTTTTCTTTAATTGCTTTATATTGAAAACACGGCACAGTCTAGGGCTGGAAATGATGCCATCTTGTCTAAAGTCAGCTGGTCTGGTGACGTCGGTGAACAGTGTTTTCCATGAAACTTCTGCGACGTCTCATAAGAGCAAGAGAATATTAAAAACTTCATTGTGATATTTAGGTATTAGGTATTATGGGTAATGGTACAGAACAGAAAAAAGCCCCTCGAGCTACATTTTCATGGGAAACACATGACATTTTTGAAAATCTTGAAAACGTAGAATTTTTTTTTTTATTCTTGAATATTTATCAAAATATATAAAATTCATATCACTTTAGAATGGAAAGTAGGGCTGAACGATTAAGAATAAACATCTAATTGTGATTACTTTTGACAGGAGTTTTTACTTTATTGATCAAAGACAGTAATTCATCTAAAATGCTAACGAGACACACATTTTGGCTTTAATAAATATTGCGTCTCCTTGCGATTTGGATAAAATTTGGATTAACTGTTCAGCCCTAATGTAACACAGGATCATATTCTCCACCTGCTTCAGTCAACATGCAAATAATCGTCCTCCCAACTGTTCTAAGCTTTGTCACTTTAAAAAAACAACAACAAACAACTGATCCATCAAAACAGAATAGATCAAAAGGATCTATTCTGGGGTAAAAGAGTGTAGACATAAATAACATCACACATCACTGTCATTTATCTGTTCTATAATTAGATTTGTGTGGGGCATTATCTGAAATAGCACAGTGTCACATTAATATTAGAATATTATAAGTGACATCAGTATTCAAACACACGCACGATCACCGTTTCGCCTCCGCTTGATGGCTAATGCATACTGAGGAGGGCCGTATGTATTATTGAGCAGAGGGTCTGGAGAAAGGAACACACATGACACACATGTACAAAGGCGTTGCACTATGAAAGCAGCTCTGCACCGCAGCTGACTGACAGCTCATGGTTCATGAAACAGTGCAGCCTCGCAGGAGTTACTCCGAGTCTGGGGAGAGAACGTGTGAGTGTGGTCTCATCCTGGCATGCACACGCACACGCACACGGGCGTCTCAGCTTTAAATGAGTGTATATTTATTCACATATGCATGTGTGTGCCTTCACTGTGGAGTTGTACTGGCTGGAAAACATGCACCTTGGAGCAAACTCCCAGGGTGCATTCCTATCTCTCTAGCTGCTGCTGCTGCTGCTGCAGCTGCTGCCGCCAAGGCCACTATAGCGTCTGCAGCGCGGCAGAAAGACATAAGCAGCCTGCGTCCAATCTGTTCCTTCAGTCAAACTATCGCCTCCAATCTATCACCGAGGAAGTGTGAGGAAGAGTCGGGGGCCAAATGACAATCTGGGAAGGTCAAGCTCACAGTTTAACCCCTGCTGATTAACACAGCCATAGATGATTTCTACAGCATATCTGTGAAACCTTTCAAGGCCTTTGTGGATTATTTCAGGGGGCAAATGGATCAAATGTTGAGAAACACATTTAGAAATAACAGTTTTGGAAATTGAAATAACTGAAATCTGATTCACAAGGTCCGGATTCGGGTAAATTTGTGATTCTTTTAGAGATACATCTCAGTTTTCACACCAGCGTAAAGTTTTACATATTTTAACGTATTTAACTAGCTGTCCAACAGAGGGTGCTGTGAGCAAACTAATCTTGAACACGGCACTGAACCATCTGGAAAAACAGCGTGTTGATGAATGTAAGCTTCTACCCCAAAGAGTGAATCTGCAAAATAAGGCGCCAACAGCTTCGAGGTCAAATGTCATGTGATTGCAATAAACTTGTGAGATTTATATAGAGGATACAGTAAACAACATTTTATTGGATCCCGAGTTAAAACGATATAATGGAGGATTAGAATGGATTCTAAAACTGTAGAAAATTGATGGTTTACCAAGCTATGTAGCCTGACGAGCGATGAGTCTTTTAAGTTTGGATCTACGTAGGTTTTACTATTTTTGTACTCTTTGCACAATTCGCCCCAACTGTTGCTGTGGCGAGAGGCGTTCATTCAACAATCTCATGGAGGGGGACAGGCTGGAACCTGAGTATGTACTACGGATTCATTTTTGGCCATTTTTGATTCAGTATGCGCCAAAAAAAAGTTAACTTTGAATCTTATTAGGGTGCATTAAAAGCCCCAGTCACGCAAATTTCAAGGGCAATTTCAGATGCTTCATGTTGCCCCCGAGTGAATGAATCAATATCTTAGAAAAATAGACGACCCTGTGTGCAGCTATAATTGTGGACAACAAATAATGAGCACAGAGAGTGTGATAAATGGAGTGTTACCGAGTTCCCTGACCTCTGTATCTTTGGATTTTTCCAGATGAGTTTAATGCCGAGTGAGTTTTTAAAAGCGTGTGACATTTGAAGAGCTTGAATTTTTTGCAGTAGTTTTCATTAGAGCAAATGTTTTGTAGAGAAATGTCTCTGCCTTAGCCGAGGCTCCAGCACTATCAGGTGCACTCTGCAGGATTTCAGAGAGCATGAGCTCAGTGCGGCGTGAGGATGTGAAGGATTTACACCTGCTTTGACAGGTCACCTGCCCACCGGCCCGTCATTCTCTCTGTGTGTGTGTGTGTGTGTTCATTCTTTTCAATTCACACACAATCTCTTCACGCCCCATTGCTTTACCTTTTCCCTCCAAAACATTTCATTTGTGAGTTTCCCGATTCATTATTACTGCTTGTAATTTAGAAAAGAACCCTGAAACAGCTCCATCACCTTTGGACACGTTTGCAAACATAATCTCTCCCCTCGGTGTCGGCTTCTTCCACTCTACATTTCTATTCTATCCTTTATTTCCGTTTTAAATGATCATTATCAGCCGACACTGAGCCCTTTTCCCCACTTTCTTCTGCATGGGCATCTAAATAATGATGATCCTTGACAGGGGGAGCCTCAAAAGTGATTAGATGCTGAGGTTCATTGCAGACCAGTGTTGTTGTTGTTTATTTTAATCTTCCTCTGCTATTGTCTTTTTATTTTCTAACCTGACAGCAGATCTGAGGGTTATTCTTTTTAATTGGAGCGAGGCTGGACATGAACGATAGGGGGGACGCGTAATTCGCTGACATCCACGACTGCTGCTGCTAATTAAACAACCCCGTATCTCTGTGGGAAGTCTGGTGTAAATGTGTGTCAGTGGAGCCAGCTTTGACGGACGGACCAAAGTGGCATCTACTAGCGTTTGCGCTTAGCTTAGCTGCTTATGCCGGCCACAAATTAAAATGAAATCAATGCTAATTGCTGTTGTGCTGAATAACTGCTTTAGCGGGTCTTGGCACTTGGCGAAATGAGCTCGGTGAAATTTAGACGGTGTCTGTATGATAAATCTAAAGCGAGAGCCAGCAGGCTATTAGCTTGTCACAGAGACCGGAGAGAAGGGAAATGGCTAGCCTGGCCAAGTACAACAAATCTGCCAGCCTGGAAGCTATATTTGACTAATTAATATGTTGTATCTTGTTTGTTTTATCTGCACGAGAACAGTCATAAAACTTTTTGAATAAGTCTGATGTAGCTAGCAAGTACCAACTAGTTTGTTCCTGCTATTTCTGTGATTTAAGCTAGGTCACTCTAATTACTTGTTAATTATAGCTGTACAGACACGGTCAAGAGATCATCTATGGAATGCTTAACCTTCACAAATTGAAATAAAATCAATGCTAATTGCTGTTGTGCCAAATAAATGATTCAACAGGACTTATTCAGACGACGTCTGTATGATAAATCTAAAGCAGGTGATTAGCTTGTCTCAGTGACTGGAGGAAAGGGAAACAGCTAGCCTGGCCAAGTTCAACAAAAAGCTGTATTTTACTGATTAATATGTTTACGTTTATGATGTTTCTTTTGAAGAAAGCCCAACTAGCTAGGTAGTGCCAATAAGTGCGCTCCTGCTATTTCTGTGATTTAAGCTAGGCCATGCTAATCACTTGCTAATTGTAGTTTAACAGAAACTGCCAAGAGATAATAAGCTTTTTTTTTTTTTAATTACTATTATTTTACAGAATGATCATTCATCACAAATGAAAATAAAACCAGTGCTAATCACTGCAGTGCTGATTTAACAGGTTTTTGGCACAAATTTAGACGATGCCTGTATGATAAATCTAAAGCAGGCGATCAGTTTTTCACAGAGACTGGAGGGAAGCCTGGCCAAGTACAAGAAATCTGCCAGCCTGAAGGATATATTTGACTAATTAATATGATGTATCTTGTTTGCTTTATCTACATAACAACAGTCACAAAACTACTATAAACAAATTTCGACTAGCTGGCCAACACTAGTCGATTCTTCCTGCTATTTGTGTAATCAAAGCTAAGCTAATCACCTGCTTCACAGAAACTTTCAAGTGATAACACTGTGTTTCTCAGGCAGGATTTTCTTTATGGGCTTTACTGATCAATAAGTCCATAATAACCAACGTCCATCAAGTGATTTGGGAGAGAAGAACAGTTCTACCTCACGACTAAATATTTAGCGTCAGGAGAGACTCCTATTGGCTGTTTCACTACTCCTACTCTACATCTGTCGGTGCTGTCGCTGTCTGTAAAAAAAAAGAAAGACTATTAAAGAAAGGTGGACTACAAATGCAATAAATGCACATCAATATCAGCAGAGAGATCCGGAGACAGAGGAAAGTGCCTCAGGTCGTCGGATGCATAAGGAATGAGTGTGTCTGTCTGTGTGCATCCATTGAAAAGGAGATCAAGACCGAGAGCTGCGATCCTACAACGTGAGTATTTTTATAAACTGTGAATTAAAGTGAACAATCAACCGTTTTAGCAGAAATCCTGCCTGAAGTTGGCTTTAGGTAAACCGAGCTAAAACTAATGCAGTGTGATGTGAGAGTCCTGCAGTAAATCCAACCCTCATTAAGGCTGCGATGTTCAGTTTTGTTTACACTGGCTGAGGAAGGCCCTGATTCAACGTTATGGCCCATTGAATTATTTTCCATTTCAATTTTTGTGTCCTCCCCATTTATATTAAAGGAGGTAAACGTGCAGTTTCCACAAACACTGAACATTTCAGTCTGCGCTTTAGTGCAGGACTCGTGTAACACTCCAGGCACCAAACTGAGAGCTCATCCTTCTCCAGAAACCCAAACAAGAGCAGGGTCACTGCTGCTTTTGTTACTTACATGCACAAGAGTTACAGCGTCTCCCATCCCATAATCTTTCCCCAAAACATGTTACACCAGCCGAGCCGGCAGCCCCATGCAGCCCTCATCCAACCGCCACCAAAAAATATATACTTACGCCTACTTTCATACATGCTCCTGGACTGGGCCCAGATCTTAAAAGGGTCCGGTTTTCTCTGGATGGTGCCGTCTGCCGGGGAGTCCTGGGGTGGCAGACCTGGCAGAGGCTGAGAGGGCGGCGGGGGAGCGGCGCTCTCGCTGAGAGGAGCCGCCAGCGTCGTGTGTGCGGGCGAGTCTGTGTGGGCGCTGCGGTGGCTGGAAACACTGTGCTGCGAGCTGTTCTGACTGTCCTTCCGTGATAACTGCTGCGGGAGAAGAAGATGGATATCATTTTGACTCGTGAAAACCATCTGTGGAGCACGGAGGACGGATCCAGAGACAGATAGAGAGGGTAGAAAAAGGGGGGGAGAGGAGAGTGTTACTTCACGGGGAGGGAAAATAAAAGAGAATAAATCAAGGTTGTGGTTGTGTGAGAAGAGAAAACAGGCAATGAAGACACGGATTCAGGATCCAGAGTTGAAAAAGATTTAAGATTGCTGCTCCTTTGGGTGAAACTAAAAACAGATTGTACGAGAACGCAAAAGCTTTTCCGAGCGGTTTTTATTCTTTACGCAAACAAGGGGCGAGAGAAATATAAACCTCGCTGTCTGTCGTGATTAAGTCATTCAGCTGTGGGAGAAATAAAATTGTGGCTGAACTTATGAGGGCACATCACCTATTCCTTTTGTTTTGACAGTGATGAACGCACGAGCTGCAGCCGCTGCTGTACATTCAGGGACGTTCACAGACAGTAAAAATAAACTTCGAAATGAAGGGAGGATTTTCTCTGGTGAGGCCAGAAATGTAAAACTCCTCATAAATTGCCACCGGCCTCTCAATAACACGGGCACTTAAGTGCCCACTCAAGGATTCACCGTGAGCTGCACTCGAGCAGAGTACAGCTCACACAATCCCCATCCACGAGTGCGGTGGGAAAAAATCCTTCCTGTGACCGTTGTCACGCGTGTCTGAGGGACTGAGGCTGGAGAGGCTCACCTTTGTGTGTTTGGCCTTCAGAGTTTTTTGTCGTGATTTCAATGAATTCAGAGTCATCGCTTCCCTGAATCATCCTCCCACACCTCTGCAATTCATGTTTATATTCATGGTCCCTGTTAGACATAAAAGATAAGAGGCTCGACGGCGCTTTGGCAAATATTAAGTCAGCGCTGAGTCTCTCTCTCTCGCTCTCTCTCTCTCTCTCTCTGAGACTGAGTCACCTCACTGTGTTTAGAGGTGAAGCGAAAATCAATGGAGTCATAAAATTAGTGGTTCTTGTTTGGTGCTAAATTCAGACATGGAGACTGATGTTTCCCATTGACCACAGAATGATTGGTCAACCTCTCAGCTCTCATTCCATCAAACAAAATGGCGCCACCATTAGCCAATGAGGCAGCATTATGTCCTGTTCCTCTCCTCTAGTTTGATGCACACAACGTCCAAATCCCCATGAATACAAATCTCTTGTTCTTGATGGATGTTATTAGATTTGACCTTCTGCAGTCACCGTGTTCCTCCGTCTGTGCTCCAGCACTGCTCTGATACATTGGTTTCTCCTGCTCTAATAACTTATTAAGGGACAGAAGATAAAGAGGGAGGGGAAAGAGGAGAAGGAGGAGGAGGGGCCAAGCCAATGAAAACAAATCCTCGCCACTTCCCCGAGACTCAGCTGTGTCCTGCTTTTCCCACAGAGAGACCCGACTGCACCAACCTCACTGAATCACAACCTAAGCTGGATTTATTTCACGTAGATAAATAAACCGCCATGCAGTAAAGGTGCAGTGTGTGACATTTAAGACACTTTATTGGGAGAAATTGGACGTGCTGATTTGGTTTTTCTCACTTTAGGCCAGTGGCTCACAAACATTTTTCACCGGAGGAAATATCAATCTCTCTCTCTCAGTCACACCATTATCACCAACGTTAAAACACAGTGGTGTATTTAGGTCGAGCAAAAGTCAGCTACAGCCTCTCACATATACTTCACACACTGGTATAGTGAAACTGGAGCGAGAGACAAGATGATTCGAATTGTTCTATTTATCGTTTATTGGCCCACGACAAAGACACGCAACAGCAAACCCAAGAGATAGGCGGGGCTATGACATCATCATTTCCCCCAAAATACTGGTTGTAAACACGGAAATAAAAGGGTGGGCTTGAGATTTTCTTCACTGTGAGACCAAAAAAACGTCATTTACGGGCTCCCAAAACGCTGGTTTTGTGTGGATAAAAAGACGATTCTCCGCAAAAGTTGTGTATGTGTACGAACCCTTACAGCTGATTTAATCACATGTGAATATTTCAGACCCTGTAACCGGTCAGATCGAGGTGTGTTGATGATGATGATGATGATAATGAAGGTATAATCAAATATGCTCAGTTGGGAGTGTCATATGACGTGTCATATGAGCAGAAGTGGCTTCTTCTGCTCACTAGATTCTGCCACATGAAGCATATTTTCCTCACACTTCTTTAAATTAATTTGCTTATTTGTGTGTTTTGCTTGTTGAGAGTAGTCAAGGTTTATCAAATTACTCTTCAAAACGATTCGCAATTTGCAGTCGTTAAGCATCACCATTCTAAAGCCTTTAGAATTCACTTCCATTAAATGTTATTTGTTTGGCATCAATTCATAACATTACATTATCTGGAGGCACTTTACGTACTAAGGTCAAGACCTTAGGATTATGGAGAGACTCAACTGTTCACACAATGAGCGAACGCTTGGCGACAGTGAGAGAAAAAGCTCAGACTCAAGGGCCCTCTTTAAACCTGGCATTGGAACGTGTTTTCTGTGATTAAATAACGCTTCACCACATGCATTTACACCTGGTATTAACACGTGTCTCCAGTGTCCACATCAAGATCTGATTGTTATTCAATTATGGTCACCTCCCCCTCTCTTCTTCTGCAAAGATCTCCAGCAGCAGACCACGACGCCATGTCAGCAACAACAAGTTGCACTATTTTATGGACTTTGTCGCATTTCGAAGTCTTTGACAAGCAGAAAACCAACACTTTCACGTTAGCTGTGCTCGAAGCCAACAACATATTTGGCTGAGACGCATCAGAGAGTCGTTGCATTTACACTTCTGTTCAACACAGTCACGATGAGTCTCTGCCCACATCCCGAAGTGGATTGGCAAATCTGATAACAATCCGTCCTCTGCTTTATTTACACCTGTAATTACAAGCTGTCTAGGCCAATGTGCCTTGACAGGTTGGGGCAGAAGAAGAGCCTGCTCTTCTGTCTGCCACCACCATGTTTCTTCTACAGCAGCTTGGATGAACAAACCAGCCAGAGCCATGTGTTTTAAAGGGGAAGCTAACTATGCTAATGAGGAAGAATGGCTCCGTCCACATCAACCTTATGCATAAACCAGTGAAGGAGGAGGAAATGCCAGAAAGAATGTGGAGAGAGCGAGTTGTGAATATTCTCATCCTGCCACTAGAAGTGAGCCAATGAGTTGCAGTATCCAGTCTCACCACTAGATGTCACTAATTCCTCCACACTGGACCATGAACATCCCTATTATTCCAAGCTTATCCCCACCACCACCACCACCACCACCACCACCACACCACCATTATCACCAGCACCAATCACACCTCACTTAACCCCAATGTGAGCGACATCCGCACCCTCGGTGTAATCTCTGCAGGAGGGGCCATCTGAAAATGATCCTGCAAACACACAACACACACACACACACACACACGTTCTGTCAGTAAACTGTCGACAGCATGAATGCAGCAGATCTCGCAGGATGAGGTCGTCTCTCTCTGTCTGTGATCATACATTCAAGCTCTGGCACCCAGTGCGATGCCATCATCGCCGTGTTAGCGACCCAGCTCACGCTGTGCATCAAAGCCCCACACATCCCTGCCCCCCGCCCCCTGCCACAGAGGAGCAGGAGGAGGATGTGAAGGCAACAGGAGATCCATCCCAACAACATCAACACAAGTTACAACACCTTACAGGTGGGAGTTAGAGGGGGGGAAGCAGGAGGAGGAGGAGCGATGAATGTCATCTTTGCTATATGAGGAAGAAGAAGGAGGATGGGATGAGAGGAGTGAGGAATCTCAAAAAACTCCACTTACCAGTTTGGGGCTCTTCTTCGCAGGTGCCACCCCTGTGAAGCCGATAAAAAAGAAGGAGAACAAAAAAAAAAGGGTTAACCAGTGAAGTTACAGTGTATAATCCACGTCGAGAACAAAAAAACAAGACTCCGAAAAACAATGTCACAACTAGCCCAGCTCATCATCTAGCCCTCGCCTCCTTCTCCCTGCTTTGGTTTCCCTTTTGCTCACACATCCACGGCTGGTATGGAAGGAAGGAAGGAAGGAAGGAAGGGAGGGAGGGAGGGGAGGAGGGAGGGGGGCAGGCGGGCAGCCTGGCAGTGCGATCTATCTGCATCACTGCCGCGGACAGCACTTGGCTTGACTGGTGCAGCGGGGGAGTGGGTTCAGACCCCGGAGGTCTCACCCACAATGGACCTCAACGACGGACCACGGCTCGCGCTTGTGTGTGTGTGTGTGTGTGTGTGTGAAGTGAGAGTTGAGAAGAAAGAAAGAGCACCGAAAAAAAAACGTGGGGAACACTAATATAAACACAAGGGAAGAGGAGCAGAGAGGAGGGAAGAAGCTAGCTGTGCTCTGGAGGAGTTCCCGGCCGTGGCATTACCCATGGAGAAGGAGTCCAAGATACTGAACATTAAATTATAGGCAACCGTCAGTTCCCCTCTTACTGAGACCATCTTCCTGTGTCCGCTGAGCGCCGCGCGCCGCTCTCGAAGGCTCCAGCATCTATAGGCAGTCGGCGCGTCCTCCCCGTCTCTCCCTCTCCTGCTGTCTTTTCCTTTTTTTTCCCTTCCTCCTCTCTCTCTTGCTGCACACTGCCCTCCCTCCCTCTTTCTACCCTCAGCATCATCATTCACTCTCCCTCCCTCCCTCCGCTCTCCTCCCTTATCTCCATCTCAATCTCCCGCCCACCCCCACATGATGCTGGTAAACACACACACACACACACACACACACACACAAACACCTGCACGCGCATCGCTGCTGACTGGAGGTGTGACAATCACAGCCCGGGCAATAATTCATTTATTTCATTTATTTTTTCTTCATATGTCACTTTAACAAATGTTCAATAAATATCGACGTGTTTATGACGGAATGAGAGAGCGACGGCGACACTAACGAAACCTTAAAGGGGACATATTATGCAAAATCAACTTTTTAACCATTTTAATACTGATATTGGGACTCTGGAGGCCCTACCAGTCGCCAAAGTGTGGAAAAACAATACTCAGTCATGTTTTCGTGGTTCCGCTTAGTGTAAGTATAGGCGATAAAACGCTCGATGTTGAATTCCCTGCGCTTATGACGTCAGCATGCGCATTTCACCGCGAATGTTACCGCCCCACCAGTACGTTTACTTCGCAAGCTCCACCTTAGCTCCACCTTGTCCCTGCGAGAGTGCAGGCGAGGGAGAAAGAGCGGTATTATGTCAACGCGGCGGGACAAGTGTGCTGTTGGTGGCTGCACAGTGGAGCACAGTGTTTTACAGAGGATTTTATATATGAAGCTAATGTGCCGGATAAAGTCAGCAATCGTGTGTTCGCACCACTTCACATCAGACTGGGACCAGCGGTCGCCGTATTTAGTCAGGGGACGTATTTCACCGACGTACAAACACACAAATTGTTAAGAAAAGATCACATAGAGCTCATAACTGACCATTCTGACACGTCCTAATTAAACATATTTGTTCAGTACGTCCTCCATGACCGGAGCACAGACTCAGTCTGATACAATCACATAAAGCAGCTGTTTATGCAGCTCGCTGCTGACGATCAGCGGTGCTGCACTCTCTGTGCAGCGGTGCTACACTCTCTGTGTCACCGATAGCCTAAACTGCCGCTGGCGATCAGCTGCACTCTCTGTGTCACCGCTGATCTTCTGTTCCTAAGTGTTTTTAACTGATTTACAGTTGGACAGTGTTCGGCTCGATCCTTATGTAGGACGTCTCTTCCTGTGACGGCACTCTCGCTGACATGTTGATATTGTCAGAGAGCTAGTGGAGGGAGGGGGAGACAAATAGCGCTGTAAAGAGGACAAATCAGAAACCCCCTGGAAGAAGTGGGTGTGTGTTTGCCTGTGTCTCATTTGCATATAAAGGGACCATGCACGAAAACCGAGCTTTCTGAAAGGGGCGGGTTTAGCAGGGTTATTGAACTACTATGATTCTTCATCCTTATGGTATTTAACCAAAGCATGTCACCGACATGTTCATTAGGACACCAGGGAACTATTTTAACGGGGGAAATAGGGTATAATATGTCCACTTTAATAAAATGTCAATGAGGACGTTTCTTCTTTCTTCTCTTTGTTTGTATAACGGAACAAAACACAAACCAGAGAAAGAAAGAAAACACTGATTTAGTAACCAAGTTATAATGAATTCCATTGAATGAGTTAGTCGCAGATTTGTTCACAGTTTCTCTCTCGAACAACTATTAGAAACATAATTATAACATTTCACTCGGAAGCAAAAATTTACATTTTATCAAAAATAATTATCAGTAATTTCTAATCCGAGACATTTTTCTTTTCAATTTAGTTTTTTTTTTATTGGAAATACTATTCTACTCATAAAAAACTGATCATTTAATGAATTTCTATTATTCGGATAATATATATTTTTTTACGTGACTGGCTTTAAAAATGCTTTAAAGCTCACCAACATACACTCCCAGTGATTTATTTTTTAGACACCACAAGAGCTCCCTCTTGTGGTCATCCCTCACAGGTTAATTATGACCAGAAATGTCCAACTTTGACAAAAATATAACCAATCTCAGGTCAAAGTTCCAGCCAAAATCTCACGTTTTTCGCATCAACGTTACAACATTTTCTCGTCACATTAGTTACTTATTTACTTAGTTATTATACATTTAGGTTATTATTATCATTTAGTGTGTAAGTTTGCGTAGCTTGCATCAATGACAAGTTAGGTGGCGTCGTAACAACAGTGTTGTAACAATCAGCAGATGAAGGGATAAAAAAGAAAGTGTTACGTTGTCATGGAGATAAGAAGCTGCGTGAGTTTATCTCTGTAACATGTCGTAATATTCACATATGACACACACACACACACACACACGTGTGCGGCGGCAGAGTCTGATCTGAGAAAATAGGCCATTTTTTATGTTTTAACCCTTGAAAATAAGTGAGTGAAGAAGATCTTACACTCTTTATCTCTCAGACATCTGGATTCATTCACAGCTGACAGCTCCAACTGTGGAGCGGCTGCAGCCTTTTTCTCTCTTCTCTCTCTCCTTCCTCATCTCCTCCCTTCTCCCCCCTCCTTTTCACCTCCTTTTCAATCAATAGGAATCATTCATTCAGCAGCAGAGACGCACTAATCAGCCGTGTGTGTACGTCTGGAGGTAAACAGGCTGTCAGTCAAAGTGTCAGGCTGCCACTGGATTGTTATTCCTCCGTCAGCTGCAGCTGATTTCTGTCTCTCTGTCTGTCTGTCTGTCTGTCTGTCTGTTAAAGACCAGACACAAAATGGACACTCGAGCGACCGGTGAAATTTGGTCGCAGGTTGATTTTCAGGATTTCTGAAATCTTCTCAAGTCCTCACGTTTGTAGGACTTGCTCTTGGGCTCTCTCTTTCAGTGTTAGCCGATCCGTAAGTGCTAATGGTTGAATGCTAAACCCTGAAATCCTCATCTTGGAAGGCTAACACTTAAAAACAAAATGTCACACTTACTCTCAATAATGTTCAAATGCTAATGTTGATGCTGAATTGCTAACACCTGCAATGCAAATGCTAGCAAGCTACTGGTTGACACGCTAACACTGAAAACAAGCTATTACTTTACATTACATCACATTACATTAAAGGTGACATAGAATGCTTGTATCACACATATATGTTAATTATGGAGGTCTACTTATATATATTAACTTGTTTTCATGGTCACATATATGTTAGTTATGGAGGTCTACTTACATATATTAACTTGTTTTCATGGTCACACATATATGTTAGTTATGGAGGTCTACTTACATATATTAACTTGTTTTCATGATTAATGTACATTCATGATTAAAAAAAAGAATGTACGCAACCGGATGTGCCAGCAGCAGGAGGCGCTACGGTGGTGAGAGGAGTGGTGAGGTTTTCTGATGACGACATCACATTAAGGAGGTGCCGATCCGCTTCGCAGAGCCCAGGAAAACAACACAACACTATTTTCTCAGCAGTTGCTGAACTGTTTGTTCTGAAACTTTAGGGTTTCATAAACGAGGTAATGACGCAGATACACACACAAACGCAGCGTTAATTGGAGCTTCCGGTCTATGTGGCCTTTAATTGAACTAAATGTTACATTATTACTGCTGGGAAAACCGTGAAAAATGTTGCAAACCAAGATTAAGTAGGCTAATTATTTGAATTGTGGTCAGGTTAAAGTAAGGGTCATATCTTAACTGGTTAAAGTTAAGGTAAGGGAAAATGCTTTGTTTTTTAGGCTGTCCTTGGAGGAATAGCTGGGCAAACCTGTGTGTGTGTGTGTGTGTTCTTCTTTGTGAGGACATTTTTGTCTGGTCCTCACGACTTTAAACAGCGTTTTATGGGTTAAAACTTGGTTTTAGGGTTAGGGCATTTAGTTGTCATAGTTAAGGGTAAGGCTAAGGGGCTAAGGAATACATTATGTGTGTGTGTGTGTGTGTGAAGCTCCTAGATCAAAAGCTATAGTAGATGTTTGTGCCGACCTTCAGCGCTAATCACATACGAGAGAGACAGAGAGACAGAGAGAGAGAGAGCTGGACATGAAGATGATTATCTGACCTGAACACTGACAGAGACACTAAATCCTCTAACACTAAAACAGCTTTTTATTTTTTGCTGACCAGCTCCAAACATTTGTGACAGGAGGTGAAAAGTGACGAGTCATCCAACTCACGGGCCACTCACATCTGTGTTTAAGTGGAGTTTTTTATGATTAATGTCAAGCCAACGGATGTCTTTGGTTATTATTATATAACACATTATATAAGACGTCCAACCAAAGGTGATAAAGTGTCTGGGTGTGTATGAGTGAGTTTGAACGAACAAGTCATCGTTCTTTCGTTTCATGAAGGAAGTGAAGTGGAACGCGGCGTTAAAATACGTCCTGGATTAAGAATTATCATCAGACCTCACTTCTCCAAACACTAATGAACACAGACAGTTGTGTCACAGCTGAAAAATGAAGCACAATACTTTGCTTTAAAGGGTTAATATGCCAAAAATAGAATTAATATTTGATATGTATATTTCAGGCTTAAGTAGCTTGAAAATATATTAATATATAATATTATAGCAGTTTTTGGGAAGTTGATACGTTCTGCTGCTTGGATAAAATTAGACATTTTAAAAGAAATCTGAAAAAAAAAAACAATGCATCAAAACCAATATTTCTGCTAATCATTGACACATCTCAGGGTCTGAGATTGGGAGTTGTGAAAAATGGCCTTTAAAGGGTTGAAATTTCAAAAAAATATTATTCATATTTGATATGTATATTTAGTAGTATAATAGTTTTAAAAGACTGACTAATTTAAAGTGGAAAAAAATATTAATATATGATGTTTTTACAGCAGTTTTTGGGAAGATTTCTGCTGCGAGGAACAAATTAGTAGATTTTTTTTAAGGGAACTCTTAAGGGTTAATCTGCCGCAGCAGATTGACAAATTCCTAAACTTAAAGTGATATCAGTCCGGATCTTCAACTAAACTGTTGTTATCACAGATGTGAGGATGTATCAAACACCAACATCATTACCAGCCATTTCAAAACAAGTTGCTCCAACTGTGTCCAATTCTGCTCCGATTAACGGGGAAATAAACAGCCCCTCGTCTACACACAAACGCATCACATTTTTGTTTTATGTTCTTGAATAGTTAAGACACAAAGACTGTAAACACTGTAGCACATCTGCCAGGCCTGTAAGCGGCGCTGTAATTCTGCCGCAGAAGAAAATAGCATTTCAGGGAAACAATGGTTCCACGTGGATTAAAAACCCATATGACGACAAAACCTTTGTGTGAACCTGGCCCAGGTGGGCGGTGAGCAGCTTCCCTCCATCCACAGGAACTGTTGCACCAACCTGGCAGCACAGCAGCAGCTAAACGGAAGCTATTAGCAAGCAGATTACGTCGTCTGTCCACAGTGTGTGTGTGTGTGTGTGTGTTTATGTTGCTACAGATCTCAGCTGGGAGTGATGGCTTCCAACAGGCAGGTCCATCTGTCTCCGTGGCGACAGTGCCTGGTGACTGTGGGGTGGGACGTGACAGACGGTCTCCGAGCAACGGTTGTTGTGTTGGTGAGTGGCTAACGCTGTATGCTGACGGCTCACACATCAGTGACAGTCCTGCATGTGTGTTTGTGTGTGTGTGTGTGTGTGTGTCAACAGTGGGATTAACCGTGTCACATGAGGACAAGAGACAACAGAGAGCAGAGATGACCGGGAGAGCAAGCGTCCAAAAAAGCAAGCTAAAAAAGTAGAGAGTGGGAAAATGTCAAAGCGACAGAGAATACGATACTTTAACGTTACATTCCCCAGCTCGCGCTCTCTTCACGCTGTCCTTCATTATCTTGTGTTTGGAGTTACTTGTCTTGTGTTACTGTCAATGAAAGGTAACAAGTCAGCGTGATTAGACGTTAGATATCACAAGAACACGTCCTGTTTTTAGAGATGTCACACACGGTGGTTTAAAAAAGTCTTTCTCTGTCACATGTACGACAGTGTTTTCAGATAGTTCCTGGAACCAGTCTGTCTTTACGGACGTGGCTTTAGTTTGCCTCCGCTGAACACAAACGTCCATGTTGGACAGAATCCATTTTACATGTTTCTATTTTCTCTTTTAAAATTGTTATATATTTGTATTTTGCACCAAGGGAGTGGCACCCAAATTTTGTTGTCCACAAAATAACGACAATAAAGGCTATTCTGATTCTGATTCTGATGTTGCGTTTTTCAATTCTCGCCATTCAAACAAAGGTGGTCTGATGTTTACTCGTGCGTCGCTTCCTCCGACAACCTTTTGTGTGTCTGTGTCCATCACAGGTCCACACATAGAGACAAACAACCATCCACTCTCACACCTATGGTCAATTTCGAGAGTCCAGTTTTAACTAATCACCGAATCTGCACATTTCTGGAGAAAAAACATGCTAACTTTGTTCTGACCGGATCACAAACCTGGGTCTTCTCAAAGGCAAGGGGACAAACCCACACCCATGAAAATGTAAGGCCATTACCTATTTGTGCCACAAGGAGTCGCTGTTTCAGCAAAACACTCTCCCAGGACATCGTCATTTTACAGCCGTGCGGGCACCATTTTGGCTCAGAGTTCACGTTCCCTTGCCATGTCCCGTATAGTGTTGTTTCTACATGTTTATGCCACACATTATTGTCCTTTCATGATCCTTTGGGTTAACCAGCATTCGCGGCTTTTATGACGTAGCATTTTTACTCTTTGACCGAGTGTTGGTGATGACTATGGCTAGCTAGCTAGCATGTTGTTAGCAAGGCTTAGATTGTTGTTATGGGGTAGAAATTTGAATATGATTTTATAGAAATCTTTAGTTTTGATAGTGAATAGACTTGAAGATGTTGGTTTTCTTTGTGTGGTTAAAAGATTCATTTAATAATTAAACAGTTTTCAAACTGCCCGAGCAGACTGTCTGATAAACGCTGGGCTGAGGTCTTGTTCACAATCCGGAACCCTGCGCCTGGTGCCTCCAAAAATCATCAAAATAACCCAGCGCAGAGTCCAGGGGAGGCACATTTAAATCTGATTCATGAAGTTGTTTCTTCTTCTTCTGCTGCTGCTGCTGTCTTGACTTTTCAGGGTGAAATCCCCTCCCCACAAACACACACGTTCAACCAGAGGAGACCCCGGCACTGATTATCTGCAGAGCAATCGTCATGGAAACAAAAGACGGTGGAGATTTATGACTTGCCCGTGGGGGGATAGCCGGAGGTGCATAGACATGGTGGATTCTAAGAGGGGGAGGGGTGCGAGTGAGTGACAGACCGTCACTCACTCACCGTAACACTGAGAAAAGGCCGTCGCCCCAGATCCTGACATTTCGGGAGCGCGAAGTTGCTCCATGGAAAATGTGCAGTCAGCAGAATTTTTAATGCAAAGTGGGCAAAGTGGCCCACAACACTTCTTGCCCCGAACACCGAATTGATTTTCCTCCTTTCTTTTTTCCTGTGCACCGTTTATCTCCTCCTAATGGCTGCGCACAGGACTGTCCATATTATATGGGCCTCATGAACGCGTATGCCGGTAACTCTCAGGTTTGTTCATTCTGGGTTATGCAAGTTCGTGTAATTGTGTTTGTGTTTCTCCTCAAAAAGGATCCACGAGTGCTTTTTGACAGGAGAGCATTTACAAGCTGTCGGGGCGCTCTCTCGCCGACCATTACGCCAATAAGAGACGTCCATCCATCTATCTATCGTGGCATTGATCCACTTTTTTTTAAAGATAAGGAAACGCACACACACACATTCCCACCTCCCTGTCTGTCGTCAAGGAGACAATAAATCTCCTTCAAACAGCACTTAAAGGCAATGAAGGGGAAGCAGACGAGTGTTAGCCGGAGGAAGTTTTAACGGCAGGGACGCAGAGAAGATGACGAGGTAAAGTGTGGTCCCCGATACGTCCCCGGGTTATTTAGCTTTCCATTCATTGAAGACGCGATAAAAAAGAGGAGCATTGTTTCAAGTGAAGTGTGATTGTACGAGGTGCTTGAGCGGCCGATATAAGCTACTCAACAAGAGTCAAATCTTCACTTTGCTGAGTCCACAGCGTCGTAAGAGTGTGTTCGCCGCTTTATCTCACTTTTCTAACGGGAAAAATGCAATTTCATAAATGACTCAGTGTTTCGAGCTCACGGGGAAACAGGAGCCGCTGCTCTGCCGCTGCCTCATTTGTTAAGCTGGTGCCGCTACAGCAAATGGAAACGGACATTTTTTGAACCCCGAAGTCTCCGAAGAACCCATTTAAAAGTAACTGATGGAGGCGAGACAGCATCAACAACTCCTGTGTAATGCCATGTAAAAACTGCTGATTTTCTCTGTGGACTTTGGTTGCAGCGAGTAAGCAGTTTTTTTTTGTTTTTTTTTACAAAAGTGACACAAACTTCAGACAAAGCAGCCAACGGGAAATAATGTAGACTAAAGCCTAAAAATCTAAATAAAGACTTTAAAACGTGGGAGACCACAGACATAACGGACTTTTGTAACCGATTTTCAACGCTTTAATCCCTGAGAAAGCACAGATTAGACGATCTAGTCAAGACGCACTTGACGTTTAAATCAAAAGATTTCAGGGAGGAGATTCCAGAGATTTGATCTCACGGAAACTCGCAGCCTGATTTAACATGAGAATGTTTTTTGCCAAAAATCGCAAAAAAAGAAATTGTGGATTAAGTCACGGCTGTGATGACGTAATCAACTTTGGTTTCTACGAGTTATGGTTCCAAACTAAAGTTTGCAACATCCATTTCCCGCTCTCATTGGCTATTTGCGAGGTTCTGCTCACGCCCCCCCAATCGATGTTCAAGTCGTAAAATATCAAATACATTTAATACTTAACATTTTAAATCGGGAAGACTCATGACGTTAAAATGGCGTCCGTTCATTTGGATCATTTGGCCACATAATCTGTTGAAATCGGGCTAAAATCGGAAGGCATACACCCATGATTGTTGGAAAAGAACAAGATCGGGACTGAAATCTGGCCAGTTATCCTCTAGTGTGAGGGCGGGGCTTAAAGCAGATGTAATGCGTTTGTAAAATAATTAATAATAATTCTTTATTGAGAAATTCAACAATACAGTCGAGTTTCTTGGAGGAAAAAAAACAATACAAAAAAAAACGTACAAATACGACAAATTGAGTCCATTTAAATAAATAAATAATGTCGCTGATATTAAAGTGCTGAAATAGAAACATTCTTTGTAAATTTTATTGTTCTTATTGATGACTTTCTTTTCCTGTGTGAGTCTATATTCATTAATTTTAGGCTCCTTTGTTTTACGTGCTCACGCTGAGTTTGCTTCCTAAAATAATGACGCGACAGCCGTCACTTGATGGAAACAGTCAGACTTTTATCCTTTTGTTAAGTTGCTGAAACCACTTTTTGTCCATATTTTTTGTGACTCAAGATGGAGAGGTGGACAGTGACAGTGGGTCAGCGCCTCATACAAACACCCTGAAGTATCCCTCTAATGCCTCCTCACCAGTGTTAGTCACTCCACCTGACATGTGCGAGTCCACGGGCTACGGGGCGGACAGTAAAGAGTCCACGTCTCGTTCTGATTGACGAGCAGGGACTTAATGTGTCACCGCTGCCTGATTGAGTCGAATGTGTGTGTGTGTGTGGGGTGGAGGTAAAGAGAGAGCGGAGGATCATGGGAGATTTGTGCACCGCTGTTTCATCACCTCAGTGTGATCCCTCTCTCTCTCTCTCCCTCTGCCAGCTTAGAAATAAAGAAAAAAGAGTCAACAGATGTTCATTTTCCTCCTCACTTGCTGTAGAGCTGTTGTGTTTTTATACAGCGAGACACCAGAGGCATCTGTGACAACACAATCATGTACGTATGTTGTGGTGTTTAAAAATAGCCACAGTGTCACTTTCTGTCATAAAAAAACTAGATATAGAGATAAATGATCCTTTATTGTGCCTGTGAGGCTACGGCTGCTACATCGGTGTTGTGTTGCTATTTAATAATAATATTAAATAGTCTAATAATATTACAACTATTGCAATATATTGACTTCATTCTTATAAGAGTTTTTTTAACATTACGACTTTTTTGTTGTAGTATTACGACCCTTTTAATATTGCGACTTTTCTTGTAATATTATGACTTTATTCCTGTAATATTGCGACTTTTTTTTGTAATATTCTAACTTTTTTCTCGTAATACTATGATTTCATTCTCGAAAGATACAAAAAAAGTCTCCTTAGTTTGACCCTAATACACCTTCGTATGAATGCGTCCTTACAAACTTACTAAAATAAATAAATAACTCTTCATTTTTCTCTCTCTTGCAGACGTGAGCTGCTGAGACGCTGTGTTTGAGAAACTCTACAAACACACACAGAACAATGTGAGGCTGATGAGCGGCTGCAGAGCAGGTGTATGCATGTTTCCCCGCGGACACGCCGCAACATTTACTCTTATGTAGAGGGAGCACAGGAGAAGAAATGAGTGTGTGTGTGTGTGTTACAGAGAATGGGGAAATTACCACATTAGCGCGGTGTAATTAGACAATTCAAAGAGCCGTGCATCATGAAATTACAGGCTTGTTTCAAGTCATAAATCACGCCCGTGTGTATTCGCGGTGCAGCATCATCATCATTTTTATATGGCCAAACACCAGGTATCTATGGTAAAGATAATAACGTACGGCGAGGTGTCGCTTTCTGTCATAAAGAGATAAGAGTCTGTTATTGTCATTTTTTCATGCGAACAATGAAATTAACGCGCACTTCTTGACATGGTGCAGAAAAATACACTTTTTAAAAACCACACTATCTAATAATTACACACGTAGAAATATTTCTCTCTCATATTTGAATCATTTTCATTTTTATCCCATATTCTATTTGCATCGTGCGCGTCCTGATCGCGAGACAAATTAATTTTCATCTCACAGAAACTATTATGCAAAGTAGTGTGTTTTGCACAGATTAATAATATACTTTTCACATAGATTTTTCAGTGGCGTCAATAAGATAATGCAATTTCAAACAAATGTTCATGAATGAGTCATAAAATTGAAATGCTAAAATAATGTGCTGCCTTTGTCAATTATTCAATTAGTGTCTTTTCTTTCTAGTTAAGTCACATGGTTATAAAACACCGACTAACAGCCATTAAATTTAAATGCACTCAAAAGAAACTATAAAATAAAATGTGACTATCAACTTTCTCACGTCGAGACACAGTAGTGCTGCCTTACTGTTGTTTTTTTTAATTATTGTATCATTTTCAGTTTCTCTGTAGTTTTAATAAGTTTAGCAAGTTTTTGGGCAATATAAAAGCACAAAAATATACATACAAGGCAGATTATTCACATGGAAACTGAATTTTTCCTTCCCCAAATTCCCGTTTCAAGAAATGTCTTCATTCAGACCGAAATTCAGACTCTCAGTGCCAGGCCTGTATGTGGCACTGTAATGCTACCACAAAGATACACCAAAAATGAAGAAGAAGACAACATGGAAAATAAACTCCAATCACGAGAAGACGACAACGACGATGACAGTTTTGTGCTAAAGAACGCCAATTGAACACCATTTTTCACCATTATTGGTGAAAATGGTGACATTTGCAAAAGCAAGAGCAAATGGTAGCTCTACGACATCATCACTGTCCCAGGGGTGTTTATTGGTTTATTGTTGGTGGCACTTTTTTTCCCACTCTAGGACACGTTTTCCAAAAACCAATAGCATTTTAACAGCTCTCAAAATGGCTGTTCCGTGTGGATAAGACGACTTTCTCATACGTAGAACAGGCCGTAAATCTTCTGTTAAGCTAAAAAAAACATTTCTTTTGACTCCACCTCGACTAAGACAAAAAAAACAAAAAAAACACACTTGCTTATACATCGCACTTATGACTAGCACTTCATAGTTTGGTTTACTTGAAGCTCTAACTTACTTATCGCTCTTGTTTGTATCCAAACGTTTAAATGCACTTATTGTAAGTCACTTTGGATAAAGCGACTGCTAAATGACACGTAATGTAATGTAATGTAAGCTAGTAAGGCCCAAAAATGAACATCCATAGTATTCTGGTTCATACAGAAAACTAGTACCGATATATATAAAAAATGAAATGTGACACTCTTCAAGGAGGGGGGACCCTTTTCACTGCTGCACCACCCAAACCAAGCTAAGCAAGGGCTAAGCTGAGGTGGCAATCACAAGTAGGGCTTCAAGATTTTGTAGAAATATCTAATTCCGATTATTTTGACGGGAATTGCGATATTTATTCTCATTTTCATTTGACAAAAACATATTTAAAATTATTTCTGTGATATTTGTGCAGATCTACGAGAAACAAAGATGTTTTCTTCACCCTTCAGTCAGACATGTGCAGATCAAGACAATAATTCATTGATTTCGATAAAAATTATTAATTGTTCACCTCTAATGACGAGTGTGGCAAAAATGGGACACAGATTGGACGTCGTCGAATGTCCATTTGTGCCAAAAGGAGGAGGAGCCACGTCTGTTGTTATTTTAAAAAAGTCTCAAGTGGATCAAATCACGATTTAGTGCAGTCGTTGGTGGGAACACAGTTCACGTACGGCGTAGCGAAAATGTATACACTCGAACACTGTGAAACATTTTTTAGTCATAGCATCTGCTAATCCCTCATTCTTGTGATGAAAACCACATTTTCACACACGGTGACTTGTGCACACGCTGTCGGCGGCCGCGTCCTTCCTCCGGGATCGACTCCCGTACTCATGTGGGGGTGAAGCAGGTGTGAATCTACACACACCGACAGTGAGGGAATGTAAACAGAGAGGAGGACGAGAATCTCCTCCAATTAGTAATGTGCCGCGATCTGTTCTGCTTCACGTCTATAATTGGACGACTGCTCCTGCTCGTGTGTGTGTGTGTTCGTGAAGAGATTTTTGATGGATGGAAGGCGAGCGAGTAAAACAGTGCACATGAGAGAGAAAGATGCATGTGTGTGATAAGCAAAGCTGACATCAGGATTCCAATTAGAGGCCAGCGCGCCCTCATTTCCACTGGTGGAGCGAGGGAGCAGAGGAAGAAGCACGAGAGAGTAATTAAAGACAATAAAAGAAGAAAAAAAACCTTGGTTTGTGTTCAACGGCATGTGTGTTTTATTGCACACATGTGGCGTGTGTGGACGATTGAGTGTGAGCAGGAACCTGACGGGGGAAAATTCAGTGTGTGGGAATTCAGTGGGAGGAGCAAAAAATGTGCTTTAACGACGCTCTCGTACTCTTCTTATTTCACTAATGTGGTATTTCCACCGGCTCCACTTGCCTCACCTCGCCACAGTACGGTATAAGTAGCGTAATGTAGATCACTTAAAACTACTTAACAATTCTAAAAACGTGGGTTAATCTCCAACAGCTACCAGGGAAATCTCTATATTTAACAGACCAGTCTTTTAAAGTGGTGTGGTGTGTTTAGGGACCGCGCCGGCGATTGCGAGCGGCATCACAGTGTGGAGTAGGAGTCCGGAGATGTGTGAAATCCGAAAAGCCAAACAGTGCCGAACTGTAGATCAGCTAAAACTTCTTGACACATTAAAGTGACACACGAGCACAGCTGCTGAGCTGTGTGCGCCACCTGCTGGCCACCTCCACACGGATGAAACACATTTCAGCCACACGATCAAAAGGAGGTTTACTACACATAAAATCCACCCCATCTTGGAGTGAAACACTACCGTGGGATTGTATTTCCAGCCTTTTTGCCGAGAGGAGATTTTGAAGTTAATTAACCACCGATTCTCCCACACCAAAGCCCATTAAGAAAATAAGCTTTTTTAATTGGCAGGGAACTGCCGCCTCCTCTGCTGAAGATTGTGTCACTTGGGTGAATGTGAACAAAGTCTTCAAACACCGGAGACACAAAATAAAACAGTTTAACTCCACTGCTGCAGGATACAGTGGGTCAACTGTAAAATCACTGATCTTCTCTATGGGGTTTAGTGCAGGGAGTGAGTGGAGACTACTGAGCAACACAAACTTCAATCTCCACGAGGGAAAAAGCTCAAATAAAGCAACAAATATGTTCTTAAGAAATCAGAAGAGTGAAGATTTTACAAGGTTGGCCTTTTACTACACTTCAGAAAAAAAACACCTGAAATATCCTTTTTTTTTATGATCCAATCCAATCACGAAAGACCCGTAAGGTTAAATACTTTTACATCATCATCCACACTGCATGTGTGTGTGTGTGTTTTTTCCGTTCAGTCACGATCATATTTGTCTGTAAGCAGCGATCAGAGACACTCAGCGACTGCACTTACAAGCTCAACTGCCTCCTGTATTATTGACAGCCCATTAAGCTCCTGCCGGTGATGATGCTCTATCACTTTATGGGCTTGTGTACACTGGCATTACAGAGGAGGAGGAGACTTGTGTGTGTGTTTGTGTCAAGGAGTAAGACATAGTGGGACAGAAAAGAACTCCAGGAGCTCATGCAATCCAATAATGCCACACTCGGAACCAAAACACACACCATGTTGGCAGGAAGCAGTGCTTTTTCACATCCATATATATATATATATATATATATATATATATATATATATATATATATATATATATCGTTAGGGAAAATTTCCCACAAGTTCCCCTTTAACTGTAAACCAGGAAGGTGTGAATCTTCAGTGCCGTTTCAACATTAAATAACTTTAATATCTTGCTTATTTTACTTGTTTTTATGGCATTGTCTAACACTTGTTTTCCGCAGTGTGAGTGAGAGAACGTTTATCAGGTCTGTTCCCATACTGAGCACCAGGGGGCAGTAGAAGGATCAGATATAGTTAGATTGTGCGGTCCCTTGGATTTTAAGCGATCAGTGAACCCTTAAAAGTTAGACACCGGCACTACATCTCTCAGAGGAGTTTCCTGCCAACATTGTGCAGCGATCAAACTGAGTCATGTGACCACGTGACGATTCAACAGAGAAACGGATGACGGAGAGGAAAATTCAAGACAAAGTCACACGTGGGACAATGTGACTCGGCTGCCATTCGTTAAACCAATTCCACCTCGACAGCTCATAATACTTAACCTACTGAGATTATGACTGCACATACACGCACACGCACACACACGCGCAGACAAAAGCCTTTTAGATATCTGAATTATTAAGCCCCTAAGACAGCTATGGACAGTCTGACAGAAAAATGGTCCAATTATTTGTATCACACGGTGCGTTCAGAGCTCTGACGGTGTGTGTGTGTGTGTGTGGGGGGGGGATTTAGAAGCAAAAACCGAAATTCAATCACGTCAGTTTTATCCTCCTTTTCACTTTTGTTTCCATTTTGACGGTAATTTTCAATGACAAAAGGCCAGGAAGTGCACGCTCAACAGCAGCAATCACATGCCTGTCTGCTGAGATGTGTGTATATATATATATATATATATGTATATATATATATCTATCTATATACACACTCATGTTCTTTTTTAAAAAACTTAGTTATGCCAGCAGAAGAAAAAAGTGTCACAGGCTTCAGTGCACAGCACGTCGCGCCAGACAAGCAGGCGGAAGGATACGAAGCGTGCCAGGCCAACTGGTGGCATCTTTACACAGAGAGAGAGTACACGAAAATACCAATATAAACGGGATGAGCTTGTGATGAAAAAACGGCAAAACCGGAAAAATACAATCTGAAGAGGAAGGAAAACTTGGAAACTCAAAATAACCTGAGTCTCTCCTGTGTTTAGACACAAAACAACTACTGTTATGCAGCCTTTTCCCAACTGGAAACGGTTTTAAAGTGCGCTCACCTTAGTCCATAGAGAAATGCACCGTTTTAAACTCACCGGGACATGACAGCTGCTGCTCAACAGTGAGTGAGTGGTTTACAAAAGCGAAACAAACTTCATTTTCAAATTAGAGCAGGTTGTCTAATGGTGAGTCTTGAGACTTGAGGGTTGTCTCAGGCTGGTTCTCAGCAAAAGTGCTGACAACGTCTCAGCTATCATTCAACAACACTTCCAAAAAAAACTATCACTTTAAGGCCGTTAATTGTTGTACACTCTCAGTGCAGACACGCTCTCTCACTTCCCACTTCACCTTCAGCCACATCCTGAGGTGTTATTTGTACTTTTCTCTCCCTTCTTTACTTCAATTATGCCTCCACCTCGCCTTCTTTTTCTCTGCACTTTCTGCTTCCAACCGCTATTTACATGAATAAATAAATATGTGTGTGTGTCAATAAAAGGAGCTCTCTGTGAGCTGGAACAGCCTGTAAGGCAGAGGCCCTATTAGTTCTTGTCAACAGCATCAGGCAGATTCATGGGGAAAAAGGTTTGTTTTCTTTTTTTGCAGTACTTTCAACATACGGGCACATAAATCACAAACTGCTATTTAACTCGACACCTGTTTCTTCCACCGCCCTCCTCATCTCCATCTGCCTTCATTATTTACAACTAGTGCAGGGCCCCGTTCAACGTGAGCCAGATTCTTGTACATTTTTGTGTTTGTGAGGGTTGGTGATGGTGGAGTGGGGGATACTGGTGCATTTGAGGAGTCACCTGCCAAGTTTGAAGCCTGTCAAGCAAACACATTATTTATGAACAGTCAGGTGAATGGAAGAGTATCTGTTGGCGCGGCTTTGTATATGCGATGCATTTCTACTGATATCTCTTTCTAACTCCGCCAAAGTTAACACGGTGCACACACACACCTGCCAAGTTTGAAGCCTGACGGACAAACAAACAGACGTTCCTTGGACTTCAGAAAAGATCGACACTATATGGACAAAAGTATTCAGGGTTTTGGGTTCTAGGCCTCTTATCTCCAGTGAAGGACAATCTTCAGCATACCAAGACATTTTGGACAATGCTAGGCTTCCAACTCTGTGGCAACAGTTTGAGGAAGGCATGGTTTGACTGTGAGTTTGGTGCGGGAGAACTTGACTGGTCCTCAACCCCATTGAGTCCTGACCTCTCAAATGCTCTACAGAAAGAATGGACACAAAATCCCATAGAACCACTTCAACATCTTCTTCCAAGAAGAAGCATGGAAGCTGTTGCATCTGCAGAAGGGACCAAATAGATATTGAGCCGTGTTTCCATCGTGGTATAGTTGGGTTTTTTGGTACAGTACAGTACAGTTTGGAAAGGTAAAGGCCTCGGTCGGGCTCGCTTGTCGACTGAGAACAGAACCTTGACTTGGGTAGGCCGGGTGTGTGCTGAAGAAATGCCGGTCACAAGGGAGTGACGTTTTTCCTGCCGCCCAGTCAGTCTTGGGGTACTCTGGTTATTTTGGTACTATTCCTACCGTACTGTACTGAACCATTCCATGCAGTGGAAACTCAGCATTAAATCCCTGTATAAGCCCTGTTGGTGTAAGGGTCAGGCGTCCCAATACTTTTGTCCATATAGCGTATGTACTGACACAGCAAAGAGACACAAGACTCACCTCTCTGCACCAGCATGGTGACCTCGCTGCCTTTGGGACACTTGCTCAGCAGGTCGACGACCTGGTTGTGAGACATGCTCTGCACATTCCTCTTGTTCACCTCCACGATGATGTCGCCCTCCCTGAGGCCGCGGCAGCGAGGGTAGTCCACGATCTGCTTCACTCGCTGCCCACCACCGCCGGGACTGTCGGCGATGGTGAAGCCGAAGCCCTTGTCTCCTTTCTCCATGTGTACGGTGATGAGCTCCGGCTGTGTGGCGATGGACGAGGCCAGGGTGACCACGTCGCTGGGGTAGCCGTGTTGGGAGGAGGTATCGGACGCCACCTCGGCGGTGGGGCTGTGGGCCCGCGGGAGGCCATTCAGGGGCACCACACCGTTCGTCGAACCGTTGTTGTTGTTCTGGCTGCCGTGGCTGGACGGCGAGTCGTAGCTGTTGGGCGCCTCCTGGCCGTTGACGATGATGGGCTCTTTGTTTTCAAGGATAGCCACTGAGGTAACCAAGCTGGTGTTGGGGTCGTCGGGGTCGAAGGGCAGCGGGTAGCCACGGCATAGCTCCAGGTTGACCATGGAGCCGATGGGGATCGACTGGAAGATCTTTACGACTTGGGCGTGGGTGTAGCCGAGCACACACGTGTCATTGACGCTCACAATCACGTCACCTGAGAGAGTATTACATAGTAATAAGAGGTAATATAGTTAAACCACCTTAGCTGTCGGATAAAATTAGTGGAATAACTTAAGATATTAGGGCGGTAAAAATTAACCAGTATACATCAGTAAAGTATAAAAAACAACTAAAAGATATAAATTCAACTCTATGTTAATGAGCTTTGAGCTGAATCCCATCTTTTAACACTGTGAATCAGTTTAATGAGGCTGCGTTGCCTTTACTTTTATATCCAGTCCTTTCAAACTCAAAAAGACTAGAAAACTACATATCATGTCACTACCTTCACTCGATAAAATATGGGACAAACTTTTTAAAAACATCAACATGTTTTAGGGGCTAAAAAAGACGCTGTGGTTTTGTGGACGGTTGGTTGAATTCCTCAGATCACTAACCTGTCTCCATCTTGCCGTCGAGGGCCGCAGGTCCGTCCAGGACCAGGCTCTTTATCTGGAGGAACTCGTCGGGCTCGTCGCCCCCGACGACAGTGAAGCCAAACCCTCTGCGACTCTTTTTCAGCTTGGTATTGATGAACGTCCCCTTCAGCTCGGACCGGTTCCGGGTGAAGAAAGGCTTCCCTCCTGGACACACAAATCACATCTCAGACGCTATGATGTAACGATGTTGGAGGACAAACTGAATTATGAAGCTTGACCCAAAATATCATTAATTACATCAATAGATAGATTTGTCTTTTCACTTTGAAAAGGCTGCTGCACCTTGTTTAGTGCTGTGTTTCCCAAACAGAAACTTTGGCAGTGAATGACGAGGACAGGTGAATGATGAGGACAGGTGAATGATGAGGACAGGTGAATGACAAGGACAGGTAAATTGGTGTTAATAAAGGTCTATTTCAATGTTTCATTTTTTAAATGGTTAAATAAATAAAAAAGTAAATAATCTGAAACACAAGGAAGGCTGTGTGTGTGTGTGTGTGTGTCGTAGAAGAGATCAGTAACTGTGTTTGTGTATCACATTAGTAGCTGCAGCGCTGCAGCGCATCAGTGTCAGTGTCTCCTTGTTTCCACAGTGCTGCACACTGTATGCGTGTGTGTGTGTGTGTGTCATTGTGTGCGGCGCCTTTGAAAAGAAACTCTCAAAAGATGCGAGATGTAACAAAACGGTGAATTGAAAACGAAAAAAATAAAAAGAAAGGCTGTGGTTTTATCCACGAGGGATCCGGAGATGTTAGTACAAGCACAGGAAGAGGGAGGAACATGAAAGCTAAGGCAGAGATTTCAAATGATGACTTTCTCCCAAGGAATGTCAAGGCCTGGGACACAGAGAGGTAGGAGGTGGAGACGGACAGAGGGACAAAGACAAGAGGAGAGACAGACAGAACTGACAGTAGAAGCAAAGTAGAGAGTTGTGGGGGACAAGACAAGACAAGAAAAAAGACTGCGAGCAAAGAAAGATGTTCGAGTTTGAGCGATAAAATAAAGAGATCGATGAGAGGGGGAAAAAGAGAAAGAAGGCTGATGGAGGAGTAAGAGAGAATAAGAGGGGGAGACAGGGTGAGGCAGTTAATTCTCTGTCCTGGCTGCACTAATTAGACAAGCTGCTGGTGGGAGAGGACAGAAACTCATTAAAGGCTGCTTTCTGTGAGTGTGTGTGTGTGTGCGCGCGCTGGTATATGACGAGTGAAATCAGGCCATTATTTGATCCAGAAAGAAAGAGGTTCTGTGAGAAAATCAACATGCACAAAGTGCTCTAATATTTCGTGGACATCTGAAGCATTTTTTTACAGTTTGGAACGGTAAAGGCCTGAGTCAGGCTTGAGTTTCGACTGAGAACAGAACCTTGACTTGGTGGATTACAGTGGCCCTGAAGTTCAAATCACCATCACAAATGTCGTTTTAAGCTAATGTCGTTGTTAAGTTAATGTTGTTGTGTTTTACGTCAATGTCGTATTTAGCTAATGTCATGTGTTAAAAAGAAGTTATCGAGATAAGAAGTTTAAAATCAGTCAATTATTGTGATGAAGTCAGAAATATGTAAGAATGAGTTTAAAAAAAACAGATAATTGTGTTCGCACATTGCAAAAACATTATATAGCTACAGTGTATATATATATACATACATATATATATACACATACACATATATATACATATACACATAGATATATATATATCTATATATATCTATATATATATAGATATATATGTTGAACCCTTGTTATAATGATATTAAAGTTATTGTATCGTCACAAAACCAAAAAACTGCCCCGAGAGCCATCCTGGGAAGAAATAAAAATGAAATAAAAAGATCCACCAAAAAAAATGAGTTTTGTATTGAATTGAATTTGTAGTGCTTCTTCATAAATAATATGTGAAAGTTAAAGTTAAACAGCTGCTTTATTGTGTCAACTCATAACTGTCCGTCCGTCATGAAAACTCAAACACGGCCTGAGGCGACGACAACGCGGGAAAACAAACGACAGTGAACAAATGTAGTTTAATAAATGCCTCTGGGTAACGAGAGAAAAGTTCTGACTTTTGTTTCAGACTCTATAAGATCTTAACTCACGTTTTTGTCCCATAGCGTTGGGCACTGGGGGTCCGGTCGGAGGGTCCCTGTACGTCTCCTGGTGGTTGGCAGCGTAGCTGGCCAGAGGAGCGCCGGCCATCGTGGAGTCCTCGATCCATTCTGCAAAAAAAAAAACCCACATGTTCTCTGGATGGGACACAGACAGGTGCCCTTTACATGTGGGACACAGAGGGACTAAAGGCTCTGGGACACAGAGTCAAGGTTTGACTTTGGAAGGAGGAGAAGATGGCGACGCAAGAATGTCACAAATCATTTTCCAATCTGCATCAACCTCCACCTTTAAAACCAAGAACTGTGTGGTTTAGGTTGTATATTTGTAATTATGTGCATTTAAGTATGTAGTTTAATGCTACTCTTGCTATTTTCGTACTTGTTAAAAGTGCTATACAAATAAAAATGCCTTATTTATTATTATATTAGAAAAACACATTTTCTTCTACTCAATTTACTATGTGCAGTTAAATATACCCTAAAGTGGTTTATTGTAGAGTTTGACCTATTCATCGCTATTTTCTAGTCAGTCTCGGGAGTTGCACACTTCGCAGAAATGATGGGTCAGAGGTTATATTTACATCATTTAAAGAAGATTTCCACTTTTGCTGAAAATGTGTGCAATAACCAATGAAAACTTTAGAAAAGGTGTTTGACTTCCACACATTCAGTATGTTTAGTCAAGCTAAGGTCATAGTCCGACTAAGACAAACAAACAATGGGGCAACTCGCCCAGTCCGAGTAAACATGTGTACGTCTGACTCCGCCTCCGTATGTGTGCAGGAAACTGGTTCAATACGCACTACACTCATATTACGTGTGTAGTGCGTATTGAACCAGTTTCCTGTTTCTGACCTTTACGTCATAGAAAAACAAACAATTGCGAACGGCAAGTTGGACGGTGAAGTAGATCGCGTTGTGGTTCTGTATGTTTCGTACCTGCTGTTCATGTTAGTCGCAATACAAATTAGCGCTGTCACAGTTTATACGTCGTCTAATGTTTTTCTCTCTGCTTTGACCTCACTACCTTCACATCATCGTGATGAAGTGAAACCACCGTTTTCATTTTCACGAGAAACAAAGTGTCTGACTTTGAATGGGTCGTATACATTTTCATGAAGCGTTTTACACTGTTTCACATCGACATGAATAAAACCAGGTGTGTATATAACTATAACACTTTGCCCCCACCTTTGATTAATCGCCTTGTTACAGCGTCACGGCAGCGATCGGAGCACAACCTTCATTAATATTCTCCACAGAGCAGCGGCGGAATTAATGCAGAGGTGAAATGAATGGTGTAAAAATGCCGCTTGAAGGTGTTGAGTGTTTTTTTGTATTTTTTTTTGAAGAGAGAGAGAGACTAAGCTTTCAGACGGGGAGTAAAGTCAGCAGGTAATCGAGGGGAATCGAATGATTTCTGCTGAATGAGCAGAAGGTGGAGCGCGATAAGACGAGTTCCCACGTGGGCTCGGCCGCCACATTTACAATTAATCTCTCTGCGGGACGTCGTGGGAGGGTATGTGGTCTGAGACGTGGGGGAAGCGGCAGAGACTGAAAAGACGACTTTTTTTTGTGTGAGTGTTTGAGGCGGGTGAACTTTGTTCCAGCACAAAGTTCAGTATGAAAGGGACGGGTGGGATTCTTGTTCCTATATAATGCCAGCAAGGGGGTGCTGTTCCATTATCCAGTTCTGGCATGGCTCAGTTTGGTATCACGTTGTTTTTCCATGACTTCACAGAACCTCGTGAAACTGTTGTGATGTGGTTTTTGTAGCACCGAGTCGTACCAGAACTGAGAGGTTCATTGAATTAAAGGAGATCAAGATGAAAAGTGAAAAACGAGGAGCAGATCTTCAGGTTCCATGAAGAATCCTGACATTTAGGCTGAAACTAACTGAAGTTTGATTCTATTTTTTCACAACTTAAAGGAACATTATGTAAGACATATTCTTACATACGTTCTTACCATTTATTTTCCCGGAGAAGTAAGTAATTAAGCTTTCCATTCCATTATTGTCACCTTTTTTCCTCATAATAATCTGGCAGTTTGTGCACTGAAAGGTGTAATCCTGCCCTCCACAGCCCTGTGGCTGAAACAAAGCGGCTTGACGTTTATTGTGCTTGTGTGCATACTCTTGTTTTGGAAACTTCCTGGTAACCGACGCTCTCTCCAACGTGGAACGGGATTACACTGCATTCCATTTTCCCTTCAGAAGTCGGAATTGGGAAGTTCGCTAAATTTCAGTTGAGAAGTCGGAAAAATCACGGATGCAGAACTTGAACTGTTGGCAATACCAGCCGATAACAACACTTGTCACGGTATTTCGCACAAAGCAAACTGTGTACGGTTATAAATGTGTGTTACATACTTTTTGTAACATATGTTTTTTATTATTAGAAAAGAGTAGAATTACAAATGAATGAATTCAAGTGTACAGGTATCACTACCTTGTCAAATATAAAATGTTACCCACACCCTGTTCTGGTTGAATTTTCACACAAGAAGTGAAAAATGCTCTGTCATTAGTTTAACAACGGCTGTTTCAAGTGTCGCAAATTAGAAAAGAGATCTCTCTCTCTCTCTCTCGCTCAGAGGGAAAGAAAGAAACTCACCTGTTTTCTCCTTGAGAGACTTTAAAAAAAAAAGCTCTCAATTTATTACCACCAACAAGTGTCTGAATGTAACTGGAAAAAACCTCAGAAATAAACTTGAAAAAAGGGCCGTGTGCGCGCCACAGCCGCAAATAATAGTTATGCCTTTATGGAAGAGCACTTAGCAAATCATAAGGCAGCAGCAGAAAAACTGGACTCGAGTCAGAGGCAATCAGACAGACACACACACACACACACTCACTCAGACGTCTCCGTCACAGACATGAGCAGAAATAAAGGAAATGACGCCCTTGGCGGGGGCTGGTGAACAAACCTCGGATGTAGCGCTCACCTTCTGGTGGCTGCTGGCTCTGGGGCTGAGGCGGCTGCTGATCCAGCTGCCTGCGCTTCTTCGCCTCCAGCACTGGATGCTCATACTGGGTCTTCCTGTTGATGTGACTGTGGGGGGATGATGATGATGAGGATGGTGATGATGAAAGGAGCAGTGAGAGGATGGAGGTAAGGGATGAATACAAAGAAATCAATGAGGAGGGAAGGGGAAGAAGAAGGTAAATAAGAAGAAAGTGGAACATCGCAGGGAGGGAGGGAAGGAGGGAAGGAGGGAAGGAGGACAGACCCAGAGGAGAGGAGAAGATAATAGAGAGATCAATGCACAGACATTCATCCATGTAACTCCTGTCAGAGTCAAATAAATCACATTCTGTTTAATGGCTTCGTTCACAGAAACCTGAGAATCCTGAAGAATCACCAAACAGTACAGCAAATAACTGAAATTGTGAATAATATATAACATATATATATATATATATATATATATATATATATATATAAAGAAGGCAAGACAAAATATTCACAGAGACAAAGAGGAAACGCCAAAGCTGTGAGGCCTTAAGTGCTGCTTTGAACGACATCTAAAATGCATGAACTGCATTCATATTATGAACTGCATTCATACGCAGGTTTCCCGCGTCATTTCATGCTAATTTGTTTTTCCACCAAAATGGTGATGAGGATACAAACAAGATGACCTGCATTTGAAGGCTGTGTGTTTTTTTTTTTATTTAACTTCACACGAGCGACACTTACTCAACGTAGTAGACCCCGTACACTGGATCGTCTATTTTCTCCCATCCTGGTGGAAGCTCTGTAGGGAGAAAAAGAGAAGAAACAGAAGAGAGTGTGAGGCACCTTTAGAGTCCGGCTTTGACCAGGATCTGACAAAAAAATCCCCAAATCACTGTCGGTCCTGTCAACTGACATGGTCACTGAAGTAGTTCAGCAATTTCAGAGTTCAAAAATAGGGTGCATTTTAATGCCGTCTTTGAAAATACACTATAAACATTTAATAAAACAGAGGAGCTTAAAAAATAAAGAGGAGAGGATTTACCAGGGTCATTGAATGCATCTCGTATCTGTCACAGCTCAACAAACAGTGAACCCTATATTATTTTGCTCTGGGGTTCTAAAGGTTCCTTGGTCAAATTTAAAGACTTTTCAGGGAGTTTCCAGGACCAATTCCCTCAAATAAAGTCAAGGACTAAATGTGCTGACACAGATTAAGATGGGAGGACAACTTGTAAGAGCTTGTCTTTGTCGTTCGTGATTGTCCTTGGGATCTTGGTCAAAGTCGGTCTTTGTCATTTGTCTTTTGGTGAGACAGAGATCTTGGAATTTTCATTTCCCAGACATCATGTCGTCATTTTCTCTCTCTTGTTCAAGGACCCATGAACAATCAATGGCAGGAGACATTTACCTAAATATCAACTTCACTTCTTTCTTGCACAAAATTCAAGCACTTTCAATGACCCATGTCAATTTAAGGCAACTTTGAAAAAACTTTCAATTTTTTTTTTCTCCAAACTTTCAAGGACCCGAGGAAACCGGATGATCTGTGACAGCAACGCAGTGGACGTTTATCATTTTCCTTCCACAACAATTCAAAGTAACGGCTGGATTATGTAAATAGTTACCAGTGGTTACGGTTCGACAGGAGTCAATTAGAGAAGAACTGATTGTCTTTAACGGCGAGTCAGAAATGTTATTACACTCATAAGTGCTAATGATAACTCATAAGGTGTGTGTGTTCATCACGGGGCGAGGAGCTGCTTCCTCCTGGATGTAAATGACAACATTTGTCGTTTGCTGTCATGGTGGAACGACTCCTTCATTGAGTGCGAGCAATGAATGAATGAATGAGTCTCACACACACACACACACACACACAGGACACTTTACTCTCCTGTCACTATAAATAAAGCCTCGTCTCTCTCCGACTGTGTCTGACTCCAACAATAAAAAATACAGAATGCACATCAGGTCCGTTGAACACCACGCAGCCTAAGGCAAAGCTGGAAAAGCTGATCAGTTTTATTAAAACTGTGACGTGTAAACTTTAAATTTGAGCAGCTGAGTCGCAGGCTGATAAGAACCAGTCAGGAAATAAAGTGTGAAACTGCATTTTTCTTTTTCATAGACAGAGAAAATGGAGTCGTATGGATGTAGCCTCAAGGCTGTGAAGTTGCTGGAGGCAGGGTGTCCGTCTGTCCGTCAGTCAGACAGACAGAGACTAACGCGCTGACAGACAGACAGACTGACCCAGCAGCTTCACAGACTGCTGCTCCCCTCACAACGCTGACATTTCCACACATCAGATAAGAAACAGAGTGAGGCTCAGATGAGCTGATGGATGGAGAGATGAAAGGAGGTCAGGGACGGAGGGAGGAAGGAACCAGGGAACGAGGGAGAGGACACATTTTTCAACCATTGTACACAAACACAACAGGCTCTCAAACTGTGCTATGATGACTCATTTCTGTGGGTTTTGGGGAACTATTTTACAGTTTTATTTTGAAATCCTATGAAATATCACTGTAAATATCATCATTTTTATATATTTTTCTCATAAATTTGACTTCTTTTTTAATTAATTGATTACATTTGCATCATAAGATCATCGTTCCATGTCAAAACAAGCTGTTTTATTTGGAAATCCTATGAAATACCACTGCAATTATTATTATTATTTTGACTTTTTGACTAGTTTGACTTTTTTCACTTTCCAGGTGCCCTGGAAAACCCGTCCCAAACCTGGTGTTTAGACTCTTTTACAGGAATTAAAAGTAAAATTATTTCAACTCAACGCAGACGTAGGAAACATAAATAAAACCATATCAGCAGAGAGAAACCACTCCACCACTTTGCAATAATCTTATCAAGTAACAATATTATTATTTACGACATAAATCATTTATATTTATATATATTTTATTATAAATAGATTATTTTTGCATCATAATATTATTCCATATCAAAACAAACGGTTTTCTTTTGAAATCCTATGAAATTATATATGTATATTTTATATATATATATTTATACACATATATATGTATGTATATATATGTATTTTTTTCACAAAAAAAAACTTATTTGCCTTTACTTTCTGGACCAAATCCAACACAATCCCGCAATAATCTCTGGGTTTCTCTCTTTAATTTGACTCGACACATAAACCATGATGGCTCCACATCAGCAGCGAGACGACGGCCCCGTTGTGCCGTCGTCTCGCTGCATTCGCCGTCATTAGCTCCATAAAGAGACTGAAATGACTGGACGCGGCGTCCCTTCACATTCAGCGCTTCTGTAACACTCTCTCCTGTGATGTATGAAGCTTTACATACTGTGTTACCCTCAGACCATTAGGTGTTAGGGTCTAATGAAACCTCAGCAGCAGTGAATAATCTCAATAATCTCATTACCACGATGCATTTTAGGGTCGTGTGGACAAAAGAGAACTGAGCGAATGTGGACATTCTGGGAAAGTGAGGACATTTTGTCTGGTCCTCACAACTTTAAAGGGCTTTTTTTTGAAGGTTGAGACCTGGTTTAAGGGTTACAGCAGGTGCAATATGAATAACTCATGTATTTCATAGTGGATTATGATTTGGATTAATATGAGTTTTGATGATTTAACCCTTTAACAGCGAGAATATCGCAGACGACACGTTTGCACGACAGCAATTATGTGATGGGTTTCTTCAAACAGCTGAGAAGTTGCATGTCAAAGCCGACATGTTGTTATTACGGTGATTTCACTCGTGCTGTTGCAGGAAGCCGGTGAATCAGCGCCTTTGTCACCAGAGAGGAGGAGAGATGGAAAAACAGACAAAAACTCAAACCTCTATCCTCTCAAATATTTCTTTTTACTCTTCAAATTTCAAGTTTAACATGCAAAATCTGGTGTTCATGTACAACTGCAGTGTTTGTTTGGTTTTTTTGAATAAAACTTTGAAATATTTAATACACTATTTTAACTTGCAGTAAATTTACTTTTATCGAATAAATCTAAAATCATGAGTTACAGTGGAGGACACGCTTTTAGCGTCAGCCATAAACCCCAGTCTTAAATGGATTTTATTGGAAAATCTACATTTTAAATTACTGTAGGTCTAATTTAAGGGTTTAGGCATTTAGTCATGACAGTTAAAGGCCCTGGTATACAACACGCACCGTGCAGCCCAGATTTTTGGAACCGTGTGCAAAGAGCACCAAGCAGAAAAAAACATTTCAACGACAGAACAAGTAGTCGCCAAGGACTCAGTCATCCAAGCCTTGACCTGCGAGTATAAAACCAGGGTCCACGATATACAACGCACACGCCATGTGCGCCTAAGTGTACCACGGGCTTTAAGGATGCAAGAGAGTGTGTGTGTGTGTGTGTGTGTGAGTGACAAACGTAGGCGTGAGCGAGGCGTCTCAACAGAAGAGTTTACGTGTCAGTGTGTGTGTGTGTGAGAGAGAAATCTTGTTAAGCAGAGATCCCTCCTCCTCCTCCTCCTCCTCTCACCTTCCTCGACATATTGTAAATTCAAGGAGAAGTCAAGCATGATGAATCACATGTTTAACTGTGAGTAACTCATCTGTGTGTGTGAGAGATGATTTGTGAATCAGCTCCTCCTCCTTGTCTTCCTCCTCCTCAGAGCTCTGAAGTTAATTACATTTCTTTGCCCACCTGTATTGGACTTTGCTGATCGATAATTATTGAACAACAGAGTAGAGCTGTTTCATGGACGAGGGACGGACTCCTGTGATGTGATCTGATGATGTGAACACGACAGATGCTGCGTAACCTTGTTTTTCTGGCTTCTGTTTTTTATTGCACTTCTTTTGTTTGCTGGATGTGCCTGTCTGTCTGCCTGTCTTCCTGTTGCTACTGTTTCAAAGATGCAAAACAACGCTCCTATTTCTCTGTGGGCGACACCTCTTTATTCCACACTGAAGCGATTTCTGGAGTTCTCAAAATTTCAAATTCAAGCACTTGTGAAGCTTTTCTCAGCGCCCTCACCTGTGTTTATGTTCCTTTTTACTCAAATAACATACAATTCGTACCTAAAACCACTTAAAACCACATTGAAAGGGATCGTTAGACTTTTAGGGCAATACATCGATATTATACCCATAACATTACATGAGATTTAGATTTTGGATATTGTTGTATCGTTTTAAAGGCTGTTGCATTGAAAACCATCATATTAACTATATTAAATATGTGGAATATGCATAAGAAATTGAAATTATGTTGTTCTCAAATGTCTTGTTTTGTCCATAAAAACAAAAATAATTTAGTTATAATGATTTCTTTGTAACACGGAGCAAAGAAATTAAGAAAATATTCACAATTAAGAAAATATTCACAATATTGTAAGAAGCTGAAAAATCAGAGAAACGATTCATTCTTTATCAAAATATCTGTTGTAGCCATGTATATATAAATGATATACACATGAAAAAGTCACTTGTAATTTGACCACATTTATAGTCAATCTCATTGTTTCTAACATGTAAATATCCTTTATTTCACATTAAAAAAGCCAAATAAATAAATAAAATAGATATTATCTAAAATGAAACCAAGTGTAATTTAAGATCACGTAATACAGATCAGACCACAGGAATAACACACAGCTCCTTATATGGACATCCTGAGTAAAAGATAAAGTTCTTACCAAGGTCATTGTCCAGCTCCTCTGTGTGTACCCCTTCTGTTCAGAGAGAGAGAGAGAGAGAGGGAGGGAGAGAGAGAGAGGGGGAGAGAGAGGGAGAGAAAACAGCACAGGACTGACAGTCAGTAAGGTGCAATGACACCTTGAGGCCACTAGGTGGCAAGAGTTAACCAAGTCATAGATTCAACCTTGTGTCACAATCCATGTTTACATGATTGTTGTGTGTGTGTGTGTGTGTGTGTGTTGTATTTGTGGCTTTGTGAGGACCAAAAATGATATAAATCATACAGAGTGCAGACAGTTTGACAAAAACCTTTGACTTTTGGCTGCTCCTCACATCTAAAAAAGGCCTTTTGGATTGAAGACCTGTTTTTAGAGTTCTAATTTGATTTAGGTTAAGGTTAAGGGTAAGGGTAAAATGTAGCATTAGGATGGTTAAGGTTAAGGGGCTAATAATGCATTATGTCTGTAAAGGTTGCCTCTCTAGGACCTTTTTTTCCAGTCATAAACTCTGTCCTTGTCAGGACTAGGAGTCCTCATGGAGACCAAAACCTGGTCCCTCATGAGGCAGAACCTCATTTCTGAGTTAAACTGGTTTTAAGTTTAAGACTAAGATTGAAATTGTTATGGTTAAGGTTAGTGATAATGCTTTTGTTTAGTCTGTCCTAAGTTCTAAGAGGATTAACTGCTCAAACCTGTGAGAGTGTGAAGAGATTTCACAGCTTTTTATCGTTCTGAATGATGAAAACATCAACAAGCTCTAAAACCATGAATCAGCTTCAACCACGTAGGTGTCTCCATGACTGACCAGATTAAATATTCGGCTTGAAAACACAATATATACATATATAATTTCAAATATCGGGCATACTGGAGTCTCATTTTAGAGAGATTAAATAATGTATTCACTGTCACTCACTGCAACTTAACACAAAAATCTCTATGTAATCATTTTAAAATGATGAGTCAGCATGGGGAAAACCACAGACAACAAATTAACAATCAAATGACATTCACGAGAGGTTTTTTAAGCATAAACAAACATAATCTGGTGGTAAAATCGTGCTCTGGAGAGGACGTACCATCATCTTCACATTCTTCCAGGGGTTTCTGAGGCTTGTCCAGGCACCGAGGGTCAATCCAGGAGGTGGTTTTTGTGTTGTGGCTGAAACAGAGAATAATGATAACATTAACTGGGGTTATAGTGACAATACATAACTTTTCTGTAAAGTAGTTTGGTTTATTGGAACTTATTTGACATGAAAACACATAATTACATAATAAAAACACTGTTACATAATAATCTTCAGGAAATTAGAGACATGATTTTTCCTGGAGATGCAGAGGTTAGTGTTTTTTGTTTTTGTTTGTTTTTTTACAAAAAAGCCTGAAAAAACAATGTTTTTCTAAAATAAAACAAACTACTAAAAACAGAAATCTTTCATCTGTAAAACACAGGAAACAAATCCGTTCTTCATTATTAAACGTGGTTGTTTATTAATGAAGTTTTTAGTTTATCACGTTAAAACCTATAATAAAAAATATTTATCCAGAGTAACATGTTTTATTAATGCACGTCATTTTTTAATGATGTTTTCCCAACATTACAGCACTTTGTAACCATCTTTGGTAACAAGGAAAAATTAACCGTGAGGTTTTTGTCACGTTATTAATGTGTCACATCATCAGCGATGTCTTTGTATAATTTCATTCACATTTGAGCACATTTTGTGCAAAATCAGAAGGCTGCAGCAGCTAAAGTTAGCCTAACTATGGCTTATAAACTAAGCTAGCATAGATAACCCAAACCCTAACCCATGAACTGACCACTCATTAAAATGTAAGAACAGGCTGCACTTGCTGTATGAGGTAAGCTAGCATGAGGACGGATGGGAAAAAACAGGCTCCAGCTAAAATAAGCCAAGCTAGCACTTGTGAGGTAAGCTAACATAAGGATATATAGAGTATGTGAACGGACCACAATTACTGAAAAACAAAAGTTAACAAGCTACAGCTAGGTTAGCCAAACTACCACCCATAATGGTGACATACAAGTGCAAAGTGGGATTTTCCTTCACAAAAACAGAGACAAAAGACATATTTAGGAGCAATGGCAACCTTTAACATCATCATCATCGTCTTCAGTCTTTTCTGTGAAGTGTTTAACGTGTATATATTCACCCCAAAAAACAGCAAAACTTTTGTAGCTTGTTGTCTCTTCATGTCTTGGAGTTGGCAGATTTACATTATTTAAATAATTAGATTTAAAAAAGGCCGTAACTATAGAAACTAGGGATGCACCAAAATTAAAATTGTTGGCCGAAACTGAAAATCTGAAAATGAGGAAACACTTGGCTGAAAACCGAAACCAAACCAAGTTGTTATGGCTGGGACTGTGTACATTAAAGCTATATAAAGAGAAAAAAAGCAGTAGAATGCCTTATTTGGGCCATTTTCGGTGCATGTGAAATAGTGACCTTTTGTCATATTTTAAAGGGCCGGTATGCAACATTTAGGAGGGTTTACTAGCAGAAACTGAATAAACTACTCATCAGTATGTTTTTATAAGTGTAAAATGGCTTTAAAATCAACATTATTTGCTTTACATGGACTTGGAACAAGTGGTACTTTAGTCAAGGGCCTCATTTTACCAAATAGTAGTATTTTAAGTGGATCTCCATATGAACAGCTTCGAGGAAAGATAACGTAGAACATCTTGTTTAAAGGCATGTAAATAAAGCTGTCCCTGTGTGTGATGTATACTTACTCTATAAAGTAGACCTCCCCGTTCTCGGTGTAGGCCATCTCCCAGTTGTCAGGCAGAGGTCCCAGCGGGTCCTCTGGGGGAGGATGGCTCAGGTGAGGGTGTGTCTGCTGTGTGCTCTCCGTGGTGGCCGTTGGCGAGGGGGTCGTCCCAGAGTAGGATGGTTCACTCTGGCGGGGGATGTAGGGACGCGCCGAGTGATGGATCTCGTCTAATTCACTAGAGTCTCCTGGTGGAGGGGAAGAGGAGGAGGAGGAGGAGGGGGAAGAAACAAACACAGCTTGGTGTTAAGAACATCTGAGCAGGGTGTTGAAGCTTTCAGGAACAAATAGAAGCTGTGACAACAATTTGGCGCCACAAGAGGTGACACGACAGACACAACTAGTGACATTGCAGAAATAACCCCGATAACATGATTTTCTTCTTACTCTGACAATAATCACCCACAAAAAGTACCAGGAACTATGATGTGATCATTGTAAAAAAAGATAAAAAAGAGCACCAAAGACAGAAAAGAAAGAAACAATCTGCACACATACAGTAAAAAAAAAGAAAAAGAAGTTTCTCTGTAAATGAAACAGTCATCACAGTGACAGTTACACACAAGTTATAATAAACTTGATGACATCAATCATTTATAAGAGAACAGAAATAGAACAGGAGCAAACAGAGAAAGTGTAGAGAGAGAAAAAAAGAAACACAAATATACGACTGAGGTAAAAATATTTTAAAAAGTAAAGCGAGAGAGAAAGAGGCTAAGTATTTTTGCTGCATTCAACCAAATCTTCACATATTCATATCAATACAAAAATGTAAATTTTACAGGTCCAAACACTTCCATAAAGCAGTGAACAATAGAAATGGGACAATATATGATATTATTTGTGGTGAATTTCCATTAATGGGACAATAATCAGTGCAGTAAATATTAACTTTTCACGCGAGTGACTGATAAATGCTGTCTACCACACTAACATACAGTCTTAGTGATTTGTTTTAAAGCATCAAAAGGGGAACTTTATTTATTTAAGGCTCTATTTAAGATAGTTTTTACACTAAAACAAAACCTTCATTAAACATACAGTATGTATCCAGAGTAACATGTTTTTAGTCATTTTATAAACAAGTCATTTTTTAGTGTTAGCACAAATGTTTTCTTAACATTGTAGCATTTTGTTACAATTTTTGGTAATGAGTTATATTTAATTTTAGTAGTTAGACATTTTCCTACTTATTGTACTTTTTGGTAACAAATATTCATCAACAACATCTTTGTAACATTAGTGACATAAGTTGATTTGTTTCCTCTGAATCATTTCATTCATACTTTTCCAAATTTTGGGAAAAATGACAGATATGAAGGAAAAGACAGTAGACAACGGACATGAGGTTTCCCCCGTGTATGCTTTAACATTTTAGCGGTTTTATCATGAATTGCAAGTGAGCCAAAATTACCTCCACAAGATTTCAGAAACATCCAATTTCACCAAAATAAGCTTTTCTTTTTTTTTTTCACCTCAGTTTTAAAAAGCAGATCCATTTTGTCTTGAACTACTTTTCACAGAAACTCAAAGACATGTGACTTCAGCTCAGGCCGTTCACACCTCACACACTGTGACCTCTGAGGTGCTAGAGCATCACTTCACTTCCTGTCGTCTCACTTTCACGCTCACACTTGACGCACAGCATCGCATGACTGTAAATAAACAACTTTTGGTCTCATCTGAAAAAAAAAACAACCACTTGGTAGAAACGGCTTCTTCTAACATTTTAACATAACATAACCTCCTCACGTACAAAGCACTTAATGGACAGGCCTGTTCATACCTGAAAGACCTAGTCTTACCCTATCACCCTAACAGACCACTTAAGTCAAAAGATACAGGTTTACTTGTGGTTCCCAGAGTCTGTAAGAGCAGAATGGGAGGCAGAGCCTTCAGTTACCAGTCTCCTCCTCTCCTGTGGAGCCAGCTTCCAATGATAGTTTGGGGGGCGGAGCCTCTCTCTGTATTTAAAGTTAGACTTAAAACTTTCCTTTTTGATAAAGCTTATAGTTAGAGCTGGTTCAGGGAAACCTGGACCGTCTCTTAGTTATGCTGCTGTAGACCTAGACTGCTGGGGGATTTTCCTGTGGTACACGCACATTCACTCTCTCACACTGAGGATATGATTATGACTTTTTGTATGTCATTAACCTTGTCTCTTTCTCTCCCTAGTTTGTGTCTTTCCTTCCTTCCCTCTCTCTCTCTCATCTTGCAGGTTGTAGGATCCAGATCCAGTTTTCGAGGCTATCCATATCATACATATCATCACCATTATTATTGTGCTATAATTAAAAAGTCGATATCATTAACTATAAACTTGTAACTTTGATACAGTTGTTGTGTATCTGCTCCTGGTCTCTCTCTCTCTTCTGTCTCTACCTCATCTCCCTCTTGCCCTTTCTGTCCCCACCTCTCCACTGTCCCCCATTTTCCTTTCACCCCAACCGGTCGAGGCAGATGACCGCACATCTCTGAGTCTGGTTCTGTCAGAGATTTTTTCTTCTGTTAAGAGGGAGTTTTCTCTCTCCACTGATGCCTAGTGTTTGCTCATTGTGTGAACTGTGGGGGTTCTCTGCTCTCTTTGATGTTGTCTATGTACAGAGCATTGAGATAATCTATGTTATGATAAGGCGCTATACAAATAAAATTGAATTGAATTGAATTGAACATCCCACTGACCTATCCTAACACACGAGAGGATAAGTCCAGGAGAAATTCTATTTAAATCATCACTAATGAAGCCCTGAAGTATACATTTATATGCTCCTACACCATTCCTATGACACACAACTCAATCTATCGACGACTTCTGTTCTTAATGTTCTCAGTACAACAATATATGATATAAGAATATTTCTGTATTGAAACACAACAATTTCCATCACCGTCCTGGATCAAACTGCTGTTCTTCATTCTTATATTGATTTAAAAGTTGTCTTTTGTAGATTCTTTTCAACAGCAATATGTTTTTACTTCTCTTTAAGTCACACAAAGTTATCCTGGCACACTGCATTTTTTTAAACAATATGCCTGTCTGTCTCTCTGACAACAATGTCAATATTTTAATTGAAAGTAAGCTCAATTTCTTGCTTTCTTGAATATAAATTCCCTTTAAAATATTAACAATAATACCAATGAAATACTGATAGAATCATTAACTCCACACATGGAGGTGACTCCACTGCTCACAGCCAGATGGCACTGTTGCAAATATCTGTACACATGGATACAGGCAGATCTAGTCAAACCCAGAAAACACTTACTCACCAATCAAAGACGCTCTTGTTCTCCGCAGCCTCTCTCCTCCCTAAAGTGCTCCTTCTCTCTCCACCTTCTTTGAGCTTGTTCTCCTACTTTCTCATTTTCCCTGAGCTTATTCTCCTTCACAGAACAAAAAACCCTCCTTCACCTCCTTCTCTTTCTCTCTCCAGTCATTTTCAGTGTTGCCCACTTCACCCTCTCCAGGATGGCCACTCCCCCTTTTCCTCTTTAATGTCCTGCTACCTCGTCTCCACTTCGATCTCCTCCCACTTCATCCATCTCCTCTCACGTTCTTCCTTTTCCTTTTTTTCCTCATCTAAACGGAGCGTGGATCAAATTATGGCTAAATAAAAACAGAGTGTCTTCTCAGGCTGATGTTGAAGATGGTTCTCCCTGCCTGTGCTGTGTGTGTGTGTGTGTGTGTGTGTGTACTCAGAGACTGTTTACTTTGAAGGTGTCAACAGCAGCTTAGGAAGCATGTGACTCTCTTTCACAACAGTGGAAGTTTCTGGTCTTTGAAACATTTCAGACCCAGAAATTCTGACTCAAATGAACGACTAGAACAAGGAAATGTGATAATTAAGTAAAACTGAAATGCTATAATAGTGTCTTTATGTACAAAACTACTATGTTCTTTATATATTAGTGAGTAAATAACACACAATGTACTGCATATTCTGTGTTATTTACTCGTTGTCTACAGACTTCATCACAAAATCCACACAGAGCTGAGGCAGAAAATGCTCCTCTGTCGTGTTTTTGTTTCTGCAACACCGTCATTCAAAATCTGGTTCATTAAAAACTGGTTCCGCCTCCAATTATCATGCAGGAGCCCAGTGCCTGCCCACTGCTCCATTGACCCCTAAAAACGAATACTAAAACAACTACTAAAAGCATCACCAAAACTACAAATAAATTACTAACAAACCTACTACTAAAAGTACCACTAAACCTACAACCAAAACATTACTAAAACTACTACTAAACCTACTAACAAAACTACTACTAACAAACTAAACCCAAGACATTGCTAAAACTACTACTAAACCTCCAAACAAAACTACTACTAAAACTACAACAAAACCTACTACTAAACTAACAAAACTATTACTAAACCTACGACCAAAACTACAACAAAACCTACAACCAAAACTACTACTAAACTAACAAAACTACTACTAAACCTACTACGAAACTATAAAAACTACTACTAAACTAACAACTGTTACTAAACCTACTACCTAAACCACAACAAAACCTACTACCAAAACTACTACTAAACTAACAAAACGATATTCGATAGTCGATATTCCAGCTATTTAGTTTTGCATCTGAGGACAAATGTTTTCTTTTGCCTCTTTACCTGAAAACACAGATGACATGACAATCCAGGTTCACTGGGTTGCTTAGTTTGTTTAACTAATTAGAAACAAAAGATTCAAATTAAGAACACGGACATTTAGAGTCTGAAGTTTTGGCCGCTAAGAACAAGTTAGGAAGCAAATGTTGGGTTTCCAAAACTTTCAAACTCAGTACAATGCAGCTACTTAGCCGTGTTTAGACTGCAGCCTAACTCAGATTATTCAGCATATTCAGATTATATCTGTCTTGATTGAAACCACATACAGAGGTGGTTCTGAACATGGTTCTGATCGGATTTTTAGGGATCTGTTTCAATCTGAATGTCTCGGTTGCTCTGATAGGATTTCAAAAAATGTCTTCTGCGTTCTCTCGCGACGGCGACAACAACAACAATGTAGATCTGGAGAGGCGGAAGTTAATTGGAGCTAAATGATCGATCGGAAGAAATCATTTGGGACAGAAACTGACAGATTTCTGCCGTCCATTTTGTTTATTTTCTTTAAACTACTTGGTTTTTAACTCTAGAAATCCATGTGGACGTTGTGACCGGATGATGTCAGTATGGACACACATTTGGTCAGATTCGGGTTAGGGTTTTCAAACAAAAACACTGCAGTGTGGATGTGACTTTAGGGTTTAGGGTTTATGTTTGACCATTATTTAATCACTTTACAACATATAAACAAACAAAAAGTTTTTAACTAGTGTCAAGTGAGTTCACGACTCTTGACAGTGAGCTAGTAAAGCTAGCAAGGTGAGACGACTGAAAACAGGTTGGACTTTGACTGAAGAACAAAGAAGTGAATTCTACTGCTCAGAAAAACACAACCGTTCAGCAGTTTGACAAGATGAGCATTTCTCGTGTCTACACACCTGTGCTCTGCTGCAGTATACACACAAATACTCCCTCAGTCAGAGTCTGATAGTTTTGTTTGACGGAGACACAGCAAAACAAACAACGCTTACATAATTCTGTTCTTGACGACCAAACAGAGGCAGAAAAATAAACATTGCATACTGCAGCTTTAAAGTGAGGCGGTCACAGAGTGAGCAGCAGAGAAGCCGTCCCCGTCCTCCCCGTCCTCACCTGTAAAGCTGCTGTTCATGTCAGGGAGGTCCTCGTCGTCCTCCTGGTGGTGGTTTCCGGGTCCTATTCCAGCATTGTGCATGTCATTGTAGGACTTGGAGCGTCGGGGCGTGGAGTGCTGTGAGCCCGGCAGGCTTCCACTGAGCCCGTCTGGCAGTGGGGCATCACCGCCGCTACCGCTCCTGCTAATCACTTTCCCACCGGGGGGCTGCACTGGCGGCTTGGGCGTCCCATAATAGTTACCTAGGCAACAAAGAAGAAGAAGGCAAAGAGGAGGAGGGGGGATTAAAAAGAATAAATAAATAAAGGCAGATAAAGGAAGGGCATTTTAGGAGGAGGAGGACAAGAGGGGACAGGTCAGAGGTTGGGGGGGGGGTTTGTTCACAGCCTTTGTATGCAAATAGCCGAGCTGGATTATCTGTGAAAATTTGTGAAGCTATTTATCTCCAGTTTGGTCAAAACACTGAGTTTATATGTTAGATATCGGGAAAAACATAGATTATTAAGACGCACCACGGTTCAGACGTGGACGATTCTGAATCGATTCATAAACATATCACATGTAAATTTGTGACTCGAGGTCAACGCTGTTGTAACGTGTAACAAATGATAACACTGTTGTTGTTAAAATAGTGGTGGCTAAGTGGTGAGTGAGATTTTCAAAAGACTGATTTAAATGGTTAACGGTTTTATAATCGAATTGTGAGGCACCTAAAGATTCCCACCCCTAATATATACGTTCAGTGTGATCACAGCCACAAAGGTACTTCTTGTATTTGAATGGCAGACAGTATTCAAAGCGAAGGTTGAGTGATAAAACCAGTGTTAATACTGGTCTGATGTTTATGCCAATATCGTCTTCAAGTTCTAAAAGCAGCTCAAAAGTGTTGCATATTAGCCCTTTAACTCTAACACACGACCTCCCGTCACTTCCTGTTTGGTCATGAAGAGGTAGAGGAGCAACACGTCACAAAGAGCTGCTGTCGTGTCGTAATTCACATTATTCCCTGTGTGGAAATATCAGGCATTTGAATCATGCAGTTCCTTTTGGTAAAATGGTAAAATCTATTCACTGCCAAAAATGTCAGCTGTAAATTAATATTTTGACTCATAGGTGAAAAACTGGGACCAAATAAAATGGATTTTTTTTTTTCTCCACCCCAACTGAGACATTTTCATCCAAAGTAAAAACCTGAACACATTAGAGAAGCAGAAGACAAAGCCAACCTGTTAATGAGACGGAAAATGTTTTTACTCCACTTCAAAATTTAAATTGTAAATTAGTCAGTTTCACAATTATTCCAGAATAAAAAATGTCTGTGCCCAACATTCAGAAGCCAAAAATCAATTAAAATATTGAAATCCTGGAATAAACACAACATAATTCTCTACGTCACGGTATATAATTGAGCTGTTTCCAAACTTCAAGTTATTAAATCCACACCAGAACAGTGTCTTTGTTTCACCACTGGAGATTATTCCACACACAGACAAGGTTTTCCGTCATGATATCACGGTCAAAGCCGGATTAATGAAAATGAAATATCGTTTTTTTTTCCTTTTCTTTTCTTTGCGACAGAACACAATTATGAGCCAACGCTGCCTTTGGACGGCGCACAGAAATGTTTTAATTGTGCGTGAGCACAAACTCGACTGATTTAATAAAGTGGCAAAATACGACAGGGAGTTCCAATTTCTGCCTGATTTGTTACTTTGGTCGGCGCTTGTTTGTTATTTGTTGCCAGGGTTTGGCAGACGCTGAGATCAGAGACACTGTGGCTTCACTGCTCCGTCTGATCTCCTGGATCAGCTCTTTATGGCCCCGAATTAACAGCCGTCCTGAGAGATTCCACCACAAGGGGCAGCGTTAGGCACTGAGTCTTCAAAGTGGACCATCTTGGATGAGTCAAAACCAATCACCAAGTGATTTTTAACAAATGATATTATTATTATTATTGATTAATCAGCCAAATATGACAAATTACACAAAAGTTGACAAAAAATGTTCATGTCATGTATTCAATTTATACATGAAAAATACACAAAGCAAGAAAACATGAAAAAATTACCTTGATTTTTTTCCGTATGTTTATAAACGCACTACAGTGCAGACGTAAACTTATAGATTGGAGAGACGGCTCATTGGTGTTGATCAATAATTGGTTTCTGAAGCAATTGCTTTTATCATCAATTAACAAAAATATGGGCCCAAAAAAAAGGAAAAGAAATTGGCATAAAACATCGGCCACCGGCTGCCACCACAGGTCAACGTAGAATAAAAGTTCTACGTTTTAACCAGAGTGACAGTGCATTGTTATTGTGTTGATGTGTGTA